>NC_069502.1:983783385-984083385 GCF_027579735.1 Bombina bombina
GTTTAATTAGGTTTGCCTTAAATTTCAGAAATACCCCCCTGAGAACACACTTGTGAGCCTCCCATATTGTGGACCATGTCATGTCAGGTGTGTCGTTGTATTGGAAATATTCCAGGAGGGATCTTTCTACTTCTGGGTATACTATGGGATGATCTAACAGGCTATCGTCTAACCTCCATATATAAGGTGTGACCGGCGACTCCGGCCATTCTATCTGACATCTAACTGGTGCATGATCTGACCAGGTGATGGGGTGAATAGAGGAATGCCTAACTAGAGTGAGACCTATGGTGTCAGTAAGGATATAATCAAGTCTCGAATAGCTCTTGTGCGGGCTGGAAAAGAATGTGTAGTCTCTGACCGATGGGTGAAACATGCGCCACATGTCGTGAAGAGCCAGTGTACCTATTTGGTTGTTTATGTGTTTAATATCTTTTTTCGGAATGCAAGTCTTGCCCCCTGATGTGTCCATCTCTGGGTTAAGTGGTATGTTGAAATCTCCGCCCACAAATGTAACTCCCTTCGAGTAATCTAGTATTTTCCCAGAAAGTGTGCGCATGAATGCTGCTTGTGCTCTATTTGGGAAATATACATTAATGATTGTGATCGGGCGCCCATGTAGTAGGCCATTCAGAATGAGTACTCTACCCTCTGTGTCTTTTTCAATGTTAAGGACTTTTAGTGGAATGTTTTGTCTGACTAATATACCCACACCATTTTTCTTCACCGGGCCAGAGGAGAAGTATGCAGTGGGGAATGTGTGATTGTGCCATTTCGGTTCTGCTCCTTTCTTAAAGTGTGTCTCCTGTATTAGAACAATGTCCCCTTTTAGTCTGTTTAAATCGTGAGTTATTATGGATCTTTTCTGAGGAATGTTAAATCCCTTTACGTTAACCGAGATGATATTTATATCATGTTTTTTTGGAGATATAGTCATCGTTAGAGTGTGCGTAGCGACTTTTGTGTTTCAATGCCACTGGGTTCAGTGGTATCAACGGCCCCTTTGACCTCTGTGGTTGTGGTACAGTCGCTGTTACTATTCTAGTGTTTCTGTGGAGTTGATCAGCAGGATGGGGGAGAGGTTGGAGGGGAGGGGTATTCACGTACGTCTGTTATAGAAATAAATGTAAACTCAACAACACTAGAACAACCGCTGCGTTCCTATCTGTGCAACGTATCAGATCTCAAATAACCTGGTACTGTCAGTGAGGGTGGGGGCCCTCTTCCCCTAAGCATCTGTCCTGAATTATCCTTTCTTTAGCTACCTCTGAGTTGACATCTGTTCTAGTCATGTGCGGGGTGCTATACACGTGTCAGATTCTTAGTGTTAAAGGAGTCTAAGCTGTATGTTTAAGCTGGGGTGTTAGGTGCTCAGATTTCAGCTCGCGCTATTGTGTATATACATGCTAAAAACGGTGTATCTTTACCTTTTATATATATAAGGGGCTCTTGTCTATACTGGGAGTTATCCTGTGCTTTAGTATGTGTACTCGCTAAGTGTTTGTAATCTGTCCCTATAATTAGTATTTAGAAGCATCCACCCTACTCAGTGCTCAACATAACCATTTGAAAAATAAACTCTTAAAGAACTTTATCAGAGATAAACAGTAATAACATGAATTCAAACACAATTATGGACTATATACTCATCTGTCCTGAAGTTGCAGTGGCATAAACAGTCCCTTTCAGAGTTAATATCAGTAATGGCCTCTCTGCAGGGTGGAATAATGAAAATGGCCGAGAGTACAATAATGACAAAAAGATAACATCTATAGTTCTGCGGTTTGAATTTCCATAGAAACGGGGATAGTTGATTTCAAAACATCTCTGGAGTTCTGCATATCTGGCCTTCTGCTCCTTTGTAGTCTCGGGGGCTCTGTAGGTGTAGGGATCTTTATCTGTAGATCTTCACAAAAAGATGGGACGTCCTCCATTGTTCGGAGAGTAACTGTTCTATCTCCCTTTGTAGCTGTGATACTCACTGGGAAACCCCATCTGTAAGGGATCTTCTGTGCTCTCAGCACCGCAGTCACATGTTGCAGGTCCCTGCGCTTCTGTAGTGTGACCGGGCTTAAGTCTGTGAAAATTTGTATACTAATTCCTGCGTGCATAATTTGGTTCTTCTGTCGTGAGTGTCTGAGTATCTCCTCTTTTTCTGCGTAGTTTAGGAATTTTACAATTATATCCCTTGGTGGGGCTTTAGCTGGGGGTTTGGCTCTCGAAGCTCTGTGGGCTCGTTCTAGAGTAACATCTGGTGCTGTGTTTGTGCCTTTCACTGTCCTGAAGAGATCCTGCAGGTAGCCTGGTATAGCAGGGGGGTGAATACTTTCCGGAACTCCTCTTATCCTTAGATTATTGCGGCGTCCCCTGTTATCCAGGTCCTCCACTTTCTCCATGAGGTTGTGTATAGTTTCGCTTTGATCATATGAGAGCTGGGACAGGTGTTGAATGTCCTGAGTTGCTACATTGTGCCCTTCTTCTAGTGTCGATAATTTTCTCTCCACTTTTTTATATCTTTTTTCATTTCCTGAAACATTTCCCTCATGTCTGACATGGCAGATTTGATATCATCCTTCGTTGCCAAATGTTGTAGATCAGCTTTAGTAATTTCACATGAGGTGCTTTCTGATGGTGTATCCATGTCTTGTGCCCCCCCATGTGCCATCTCTGCAATGTCTGGTATATGGCCTGGTATGTTTTCTAGGGGTTTTAGATATTGACTTATCTTTTTAGCTTTTGCAGGGGTATCCAACTTAGGGTGTTTTTTTGCTGGCATAACCAGTAATTTAATGCCAGAAGCAATGTATAAAGCTTGTGTCCGTTCTTTGTGTCCCCTAAGACAGCAGAGTATTACAATTAAAATGTTGTCTATGCTACACCCAATGTGATGGGTTTCTCTAAATCTGTTTTGAGTGGGTTGTTCACCCTCTTGTGAGAGTTGGTGGCTTCTTATTGTCAGGGGTACAACAGCTCAGGCCCATCCGTGTGCAAAGATATAATAGTGACGCTTAGATGGAGAGCGTTTGCTTTAATTTACACTTCCCCACGTGGCTTATATGCTAAAAGTTGCCCCTATAAACCTTGTGTGTGTTATCTCACTCGACAGATTCTCCAACACTCTTTTTTGTCTAGTGCTCGTTTTCCCACTGGCCTTTATCTATAATTATATTCTGGCAAGTTCCCCTCTTATATTTTGATTCCTGTCTCCTCTTTCTGCTGGTTTGTCGTGGGCCCTGTCTGTGTATCTCAAATCCTCCGTAGGATTACGTTACCAGCGTGATATCGCGGTTATAGCCCTCTATGATACCTGCTTCCCTGTGGTGCTGTTTCCACAACGGATCGTGAGCGGATCCCACCGCCTCTGTCAGCCGACATGCACCGCTTTACACTATCACCCACGGGTCGGTCTAACAGGTATTCTGTTTGTGTTGCTTCTTGCCGGAGGTCCGCCGCCTCCCCGCCTTATCAGGCCGCAGTGTTCCCCTGCGCTTTAATTATAATCTCTGCAGCTGTCTTCGCCAGTTGTTCCCTGCTGATTACCTGTGGGATATCTACTTGCAGCTAGTCTCCTTTTCTCAGGTTAAGACCCCCACTATTTTGTAAATTATATCATTACTAGGGAAAGAGGGCCCAGGAGCTTATCTATCTTGCGGCCATTACCCTATGCGGCCAAGCTCCGCCCCCCAGTTCTCCCCTTTTTTACTACTTTTATTTACACAACCACTCAATTGGCTAACTGGATGTGTCTGACCAATCTGATTGGTTGTTCTAGAGTAGTGTGGCTGTCATTGAACAATTGCCATCACTATAGTTAGCAATACCACTACAGGTCTTTGTTATTGTGTCTCTGCCAACTTGGCAATCTCTGTATGTGTGCTGAAAGGTACTGCTAGTGCTAGTATAATAGAGAGACGGCAGTGTGTGGTGGTAGCCATACTAGTAATCTTTTAGCTGCAATTGGGAAGGAGTAAGCATGTCAATTTCCTTTGAAAGTTAATAGGGGAGACACCCATGCTTGTTATGGAATCTCTTTTTAAGTTTTGTGATACTTCAATGGTGTTTTTAGAATCCATCCAGGCAATGCAGTATCAGAATTGTTCCATAGCTAAAGAATTTAAAATGTACTCATTATCCAATTACAGGGCCTTGAAACAATGCTTGCTTGCCCTTTTGTACTGCTGAATCTGCTGCAACCACTTGTGGAGATTTTAGACAGTACTCCGACTCTGTATTCACTGTGTGAGGCTCACTTTTTGCTATAACTTTTTTAACCTATATATTCCAGATCATGTCCTGCTACCCAGGATGTCTGCCTGCCTATTTGTACTTCTGCAGCTGCTCCAACTTGTGTTTTAGACAACATTCTGATGCTGCATCCATAGTGTGAGGTCCACACTTTGCAATGTATATAATACAATCTTACCACCACACTCCTTTAAATGGATATGAAACCCAATTTTTTTATTTCAAGATTCAGATAAAGCTCATCATTTTAAACAAATTGACACTTTACTTTTATCATAAAATGTATTTCATCCATTTGGTATCCTTTGTTGAATGAGAAGCACTACACTACTTGAAGCTAGCTGAACACACAATATCAAAAGGGATACATGTGCAGTCACCAATCAGCAGCTAGTATCCAGTAATGCATTGAGCCTATCTAGGTATTCTTTTCAACAAAGGATTCCAAAAAAACAAAGAAAATTAGATAATAGAAGTAAATTGGAAAGTTGTTTAAAATTGCATGCTCTATCTGATTCAAGAAAGAAAGAAAATGTTTCGATTTCATATCCCTTTAAGCTCTTATGGCTGGTGTTTTTAAATAACTACACATCTTACAGCATTGTAATTAATTTTCACATCAAAGCAACTTTAATGCATCAAAAACACAACATTCCTGTCCAAAAGTTTGACCCTTATAATTATTTTATTATTATTATTATTATTATTATTATTATTATTATCATACACTTTTGTCTAAATAAGAATATTTATATATAAATATAATTAAGGTTTTTAATTTTACATATTACTGAAAATTCTATTAGATCATAGTAATGCTTCTATGTGCATTTCATTAATGCATTATTTTGTTTTTTAAAAAAAAATGTATAGAGCTCTCAAGTGCTAGAGAGCCGCATTGCTCTCTTTTAAACATATTGGACCATAGTGGCACGCTATTGTTAGCATGGAATGTGATAAGCTATATCGTGCCCACGCTAACTTGTGCTGATATTACAAGTTGAAAGTAAATGTGTACCGCCAAGCGCAAACTACATTTCTGATGGTCGGGTTAGTGCAAGTGAAGACCTTGCGTAAAGGGTTAGGGTAAAAAAAAATATGTACACCAAAGAAAATAATAAATTTATTAAAGTGTTAAACTCATTTATATGCTTTCTAATAAAAAAACAATTCATAAAATATATATATTTTTTTAAATAAGGGATAATAGGTAAATGGTATGTGATAAGGTATTTGACTGGAAAGGGCTATAGTGTACATATATGTCTAAGTATGTGTGTGTGTGTATATATATATATATATATATATGTGTGTGTGTGTGTGTGTGTGTGTACCTATATTTGTATATATGTGTATTTATGTTATCATATCTTAATATGTGTATATATATATATATATATATATATATATATATACACATAAATATATATGTGTGTGTGTACCTATATTTGTATATATGTGTATTTATGTTATCATATCTTAATATGTGTATATATATATATATATATATATATATATATGTGTGTGTGTGTGTGTGTGTGTATACCTATATTTGTATATACAGGTATGTGTATTTATGTTATCATATCTTAATATGTGTAAATATGTATATACATAAATATATACACATATATATTTAAATATGTATATACATAAATATATACACATATATATTTATGTATTGCAGTAATACCTTTATTATTGGACTAACATTGCATAGTAAAAGGCAAACTTTCGAGATTGCTTTCTTCCTCAGGCCTTGAGCCGGGCTGATCGATATGATAGAATTTGTTCATTGATATCTTGGAAATAAGATGGGTTCTGGGGACAGAACAGGAGGTGGGAAAGCTCACTGAGAGAATTGGTAGAGTGTCTTAAAAAAACATATTAATCTGATACTGAAAAATCCTGGGGGTGGGGCACTGGCGGGGTAACTGCTGGATAATCTTAAAACAAAGAATTGCATGCTGAGATACTTTAAATACATAATATATTCACATATAATTTAAAAATAAATATATATTTAAAAAAAAAAAAAATTCTATCTGAAGAACAATGGAATGTCAAAAATGCATGGTTGGTCTAATGCGGTTTTGGGTTAGTGAGCAAGCGATAAGTGTTCGTTTTTTTTTTTTTTTAAAGCATACTCCATTGAAGTCTATCGAGAGAAGAAGATAACGTGGTTGTGATTTCTGTAGTCCTGAAGTTATTGAGTGTCAGGTTTCGGCTCTCGCTCTAACATTTTACTTTCAACTTGTAATACACACGCTAACACGCCAGTGTAAAAAAGATTTCTTCTGGTGGTGTTAGCACATGAGCACTCAATAGCGCTTCACTTGAAATCTGCCCCATTGTTAATAAAGTTGTTGTCTGGGCAGACAATGGCATGTGATTAAAAATAAAGGATTTAAGTGTAGATGAATAAACCACTGGCCTGATTCACTAACAACTAAAAGAGCTACACTTATACAATTCCTATGGTATCCTAAGAAGCTTGATGTCAAATCATTGTGCCTTAGCACACTAATGTAATGCTAGAATTGCTAAGGTTTTCTTTATTGAAAATCTCTCTGGACACATATTTAACAAACTCTAAAAGTTCTGCCATTTTCCCATTTATATTGCTGTGAAATAATCCTAGAAGCCATATCCAGCTCTGATAAAATCACTTGCACCACTGTAAGATTCTTTCTTTAAGGGCCCGATGTTCAAAAGTCCACCACCAAAATTGTAAAAAAAACATGTTTAGCCTTTGTGCAATTATCCCTGCGAGTGGTGAGATGTCTCCCATAGAAATAATGAGAACCCTCTGTTATTTTAAAGTTTGTTAATGGAGGACGAAGTACTCGGGGAGAACCTGACGTATTTGTTTAAACTTTAATATTATGCCTAATACAAATCAGAAAAACGCTGTTTTAAGTTAACTATACATTAAAATCTCTATTATTTTCACATGCAAAGTTTTTACCTTCAAATTAATTAAAGAAAAAACAGCGGAAATGTTTAGATAATATAATTACACTTGGATTTGAGAGACAGTTTGATAAACGCCCATGGAACATCCATGTTCAGCCCATCTTACAATTAAAAAAATAAATAGGCTTTGTATTTTGTACTTATAGCTACTAATTTCTTTGTGTTTTTTTGCACACCCAGTGTACTTAAATTTGCATATTTAATGCAATTTATTCCTGAGTAATTTTAATACAAATGTTACGTTTTTGATAAAATATGATTTTTGAAGAATTTTATTAAGATTTTTTTTTTTCCTGGGAATTTTTGTATGAATGGGTCAAGTATTCATTTTGTATGATTTTTAAATTACACTTAATATTGTGCACTTAAAATTGCACCCCATAGTGAGATATCCTGTTTTCAGGATAAAAATGGCTTTAGAGAATTCCACTATGGAAACACAAGTACTGGTGAGTATTTGTAAAGAATCTCGCCAGCCCAGAGACCTTTAAATCATCAGAAATAGATAATTAAAGGAACATGAAACACAATTTTCTTTCAAACATCATTCAGATAGAGCATACAATTTTAAACAATTTTCCAATTTACTTCTATAATCAAATATGCTTTATTCTCTTAGTATCTTTTCTTGAAGGTGCAGCATTGTACTACTGGTAGCTAGCTGAGTACATTGAATGAGCTAATGACAAGAAGCATATATGTTCAGCTACCAATCGAAAACTACATCTCTGTAGTGCATTATTGCTTCTGAGCCTACCTAGGTATACTTTTTCAACAAAGGATACCAATAAAATTAAGCAAATTAGACAATAGAAGTGAATCAGAAAGATGTTTAAATCACATGATCTATCTGAATCACAAAAGTTTTATTTTTAATTGAATGTCCCTTTTAACAAGTGACTAGTTGCTGCCTTAATAATACTGCATCTCACATGTAATTATTTAGCACAATTAATAGTAAATAATTGGAACAATTATTTCTCTTTAGTTTACACATTAGTTATCATTTAATTTGAATCCATCTTAGCTAGTTATTTTAGTCTATAACATCATAATCTCTCACACATTTTTACCTGAAAAACAAGTAAGCAAAAATTACACTTTATTAAACATCAAAATATTTAAGTAAATAAGTAACAGCACAATAAATTGATCCTCTTTGTAAAATGTAAGAACAACTAAATTTACTTTATAGTATTTTTTTTATTCAGCTATAGTATGATATTTCAACATATATATATATATATATATATATATATATATATATATATATATATATATATATATATATATATATATATATATATATATATATATATAAAATGTGTGCGTGTATAAATATATGTGTGTGTATTGTGCTTGCATAGATGTATGCTTCTCTGCCAGTAGATCTGTGCAAGTTATTCTTATTAGCCAGTTAGCATCAGTTGAAGTACACAACTAATACAGTAGAATTAAATTCAGATTAATTTTAAACAAATTTTACTCAACATTTTAGGAAAAAATACTTATTGTTGTGTAAACAATAGTAATAACAAATACTGTACATATTTCATTTATACAAATGTTGTTAAATATAAAATTAACATTGTTCTATTTAAAATCTTTACAATTAGTTATATATATATATGGGTTATTTCCTAAAGCTTAAAATAAATTGTACAATATAAAAAAAAATCCTAGTGTTTAAAAATACAAGGAACTGCACAATTCAGTTTTACTTTGACCTTTACTTAAATAGATCATGTTACTTTTTAAAAGTTTTTTTTTTTTTACTGAGCCAGCTTTAAACTATGCTGTATCCTAGTCCTCCCAATGTGAGAAATAAAGGATTTGAACAATTCAGTGAATGATTACATTACAGTAATGATCTTGGATGGACATTGTGTGTCAGCTGTGCTTTTATTAGGAATTAAAGCCACTTTTGATTAGCTACTTTAGTTTCTTACCTGATGTCAAGTACTGTTATCAGTCTATGAAGCACTAATTCTGGTAGCTTTTTCTGTCATTGTTATGTTTCAGCAGAACAGGCAGCTGCACTTTATGGCTCTACTCACCAAAAAGCTTTTATGATTTATAAAAATATATTTTCATCCTCTTTGGGATAAAACATTTCAGCAGTAGTATTGTTTACTAATCCAAGCAGAGAACAAATGTTTTAAGTATGCTTTCCAAACCTCTTGTGATATCTGTGGGACCTGCTTAATGGCCCTCTGGTGCTGTAGATGAGACCCTTTGACTAAGAGCATGAGCTAAAAAGAAGAAAGTCAAGTCAGGCGTAAAAGTTGAAGGCTCATCATTAATAAAATCAGATAGAATCTGGCTTTGCCTCCCTCTCCCACCTTCCAATTCCATTAAAATACTTTTTTTTTTGTAAACTATTATAAACGATTATTTTTAGGTATGAGAGACCCCAGGAAAGATTAAAATGGTAAAAAGACATCCTGGTTCTTGATCTTCTTTTCTTCTCATCTCAATCTTTATAAAGTCTCTACAGAAGAACACAAGCAACAGCAGGATGGTTTGTTGCAGACCTTTGAGACCTCCTTCCAATCAGATCCCAGGGGAGCTAGAATGGCATACCTCTGAGGTTCAAAAAAGTCTTTGGACCAGAATAAGGGCCTTTATCTGCAAACATATCAAACATATATAATCATATATTGATCTGGAAAATCAGACTCTCTTTTTGTATGTAGAGGAAATTAAATTAGTACCTGCTGAAGATCTAAAAATGGTGCTCCTCAAGATGATGACAGGGTACCGCAGGCAATGCCAAGGTTCAAAGGCATTTATATGGACACCAACCTGATTTAACATTCTCTGTAATGCATGGAGAAAAAAAGTGAAAGATCTGCTTGCCAAAAGTGATGCATTGGATACGAACTCATGTGGCGAGACCTTGCATCAAGAAGTCAGGTTACGGTTTCAAATTTTTCTCATCTTTTGACTTAAAAGATATGCCATGCATTATATTTCTTCATAAAATAGATTTTTATAACCAGGAACATTTCATACTGCTCATTCACGTTGATGAGGTGTAACACCCTCTGGCTCAAATATATTTTTCTTTCTTTTGTGCCTTATTTTCACGATATGCTTCATTTTTACTGAACACACATGAATAATATATATTTTTTTAATTAGTTTTCTTTCTTTCTTTTTTTGTGAAAACAGAAATGGTTTTAATATTATAAAGTAAAATAACAAGTATTTTTGTGGTATCAAATTATTTTTCAATTTAATCTGTATTTTAAAAACAAAATATATAATTTATTTTGTAGTCTATTTTTTGGATGCAACGGTTGTTTTAATTTCTCTCCATATTAAATTTTAAATGACATTTTAATGTGGATGTATATTGTCTCTTACTGAATTCTAATTTACCAAATTCAGGGTGATATAAAATTATTATTCATAAAAAGCATGTAACCATATAATGCTTAAGAAATTGCACTGTACAATGTATTAAACTGATAATGAGTTACCACAATTGTTTTAACCAGCTATATTTTTGTAAGATAACAATTTTACTGCCACAGAGAAATTTACAACACTTAATTTAAGCCAAAATATACAAAATTAATGGCTACATTTTTGTTTTTTTATACAATAACTCCAATAATAAATACAATATTATAAATTGTACATATTTCTGTGAGCTGTGTTTTTCTTCCTTTTGTACCTATATTTTAATTGAATGCCTCTCATATTCTTTTACTTTGCAGTATTTTAGCATGCACTTTAAACCATGTACATAAAATATTACATGTCATAACATAAAATACGGAAAATCATAAATCAGTATATAACAATAGGAATTCTAGTTGTAATAAAAGTAGACTTGTGTTTTTGGCAATATTCTAGCAAATCAATTGTAGCATTTAAGAATATTACTTACACATTTGTAAAACTATATATACACATTCTATTGTCATAGCAAAATATGTAAATGGAAATTGTGTTGTTATTCTGCATTAGAATAAATAATTTTCTATATGTAAAAGTGATATAGATTGTTGATAGTGTTATATTGTAGGTGGCAGTATTATTAAGGCAGTTCTTTTTCTATTAAACAAATGTCCATATGCATATATATAATAAAAGAACAAAATATGTTGTGACTGCAGCACACTACAGACATGGGGCTACATTCTTTAAGATGTCTCTCTGAGGGCCAGCTTCACTGGTTTCACCAACCTCTTCAACTTCATCAGTTCCTTTGCTATTCCATACCACTTGTTCTCTAAAATATGAAGAAATAAATGTTTTAAAGAAGCATCTGCACAACATAAAGTAGGAGATAGTGACTGAGAAACTACAGATTTTTTTGTGTACACCAAAGGTGTATTCTCCCTTGTGTACAACAAATGTGTCCACCTTTTTCACACAGTAATGTCTTAACAAACTATATGTCTTTGGATAACAGGACATATACGTTATTCTTTTTTTTTTTTATAGAAACAATGAACTGCACTGCAAAATATTTGCATATAAAATAAATAATAATAAAAAATCATCTAGAACGATCACAGCATTGTTCTGCAGTTCAGGGACATACCCCTTTAAAAGCCTCCTGAGTGCGTTTATTTTATAAAATAAGAACATATGGTATACTGGTATATATATATATATATATATATATATATATATATATATATATATACATAAAAGACTGTCCCTTTAATACAAGACAGCCTAAGAGAAACATTGTGTTCTTAGGGCATTTAATTGTGAAAACATATATTTACATTGACTAAACTTATAGATACACAACATAGTAAGATTACGTTTATATTAAATATAATATTGTGGGGTTCTATTATTTAAATAAAACTAATTATAATTTGAAAAGATATAAGAAAATAGTCTGTATTGCCAAATAATAAAATAGTTAATTAAAAAAATAAAAGATGAGTCTAAATGACTAGTTAATAACAGCAAAACTAATAAGAAACATATCTTTCTATAAAATGTATTGGTTATATGCCATACATGATATGATTTTTTAATGTTTATTTCAAGGCAAATATTAATGCCAAATGTCACGTTTTGAGTTTCCGCCCCTGTAGTCAGACAAAATTTCACAACAAAGTTATTAGAGACCTGGCAAGGCACAAAGAATATAATACAAGAATAGTCAATCAAAGAAATCTACAGTAAATACTCACTGATCAATTATGCATAATCGTTTCACCTGAACAAAGATCAATCCATAGGGATCAATGAGGGGTTATTTCACACTTCCTCTGGCCACATACTGATTATTGAGTTTTAACTGAAGAACTTTTTTTTAGAGTGGTTAAGAAAGAATTTGCATGAAAGATACACTTCCACTGCTTTTTTTCAATAGCAATTCCAGACAATAAGACTGACCACTGTGTAGAAAATGCCCATATTGTTTATTGCAATAATATGCACTTCTGGGAAAGTGTTGCAGACATGAATACATAAGCATGTTATTTCTTCCTTTTTGCTTAAATGTAAATCAATAGTCTGCATTTCCCTATAAGCTTCATTTGGTAAAGGGTTGTTGGTCATCTCATTTTGTTGACAGTTTGTTATTTTACACTGTAATATATTTATTTGCTAAACTATAAATGTACTCTGGTTACCCAAGTGCCCCTTCATAGACGCCACTGTTACTGTACTATGTTACTTTTACTTTGTTAGTTTTTCTTAGAGTTATTTTATTGGTTTTATTTTCCATTTAGTTTATATTTGTGCTTTTTCAATCAGTACAGGCTCTTGCCTATCCCTTAGTAGTCTTAATTTAGTTGAAGCTGTATGATAAATATAGACATTTATAAGAAAACTGCTTATATATCTGGATATTACTGCTTATATATAGTGATATTACAAAAAATAATCATTTGAGTTTTTCATTTTCATAATATGTAGTTTTCACCCTGTGATAATTAATGGGACCGTAAAGGTAAAAGTACAGTTTTTATGGATTGGATAGACCAGTGCTTTCCAAACGTTTCATGTTGGTGACACACTTTTTAGACCTGCATCATATCGCGACACAGTAATTCAGTTGTACCAGCAAACAGGAGGGTAAACTAACTTGTTTTAAGAGATACGGACACTTACATAAATTATATAATAACAAAATGTATTTACAAGTAACAGTAAGTATGTGCAAGAATTAAAAAAAAAGTTTAACATCACCAATAGCTACCTACTATTTTAATGGGTTGTATATATGGATAGGAAGTGGAAGCTTAAAAATGCTTGATGATGAAATGCGAGTGTCTTTAGCTAATATTCCATCAAATATTCAGAAACTGTGTTCATCCCATCAACCTCAATGGGATGAACACAGTTTCTGAATATTTGGTGGAATATTAGATAAAGACACTGGCATTTCATCATCAAGCATTTTTAAGCTTCCACTTCCTATCCATATATCAAGAGCAGGAGCAGCAATGCACTACTGGGAGCAAGCTGCAAAATATAAAAACTCTGACTTCAGCTCAGCGTTTAAACTGCCGCCCTCTGCGAGTCCGATTGACTACTGCCCGCGCTGCAAACACACTGCTGCCCCACTCACTGACTACACATGCAGTCACAAGCCCATTGAGGAGACTACAGGAGGAGTCAGGAGCCAATGTATCGCCAATGGGAATAGTTTCAGTTCCCGCTGAGCTGCACAAATAGGTTAAGATGATCAATTAAAAAAAATATGTGCTGAAGCAGGGACACACCTACACACTGCTGCCGACACACTAATGTGTCACGACACACAGTTTGGAAAGCCCTGGGATAGACCATGCAATTTTAAACAATACACCCATGTTCTTCCATTTTAATTTTGCTTAATTCTTTTTTGGTATTCTTTTGTTAAAGAGAATTCCTAGGTGTGCTTAGGAGCTTGCATCTGGCTTTTAGCCATCTGGCAGCAGTGTTTTCAACAATGTTTAAAGCAATGTTATACTTTGTGTTGATTACTGCTGCCATTGACTGCTAAAGGCATGCTCCTAAACCCCTATCAGCCTACATTTGTTTACTTTTCAAAAAGGATACCAAGAGATAATAGCACATTTGATAATATAAGTAAAGTGGAATGTTGTTTAGAATTGCATGCTTCATCTGAATCACAAACTTTTATTGTTTACTTTACTGTCACTTTAATGTTTTTTTAGTTTATTATTTTACCAGATTATTTTTATTCTATATTATTGAGAAACATTACTTTTTTTTATTCCATCCACATCCACATATCCTACAATTTTACTTCCCCAATATTCTTTTGCTGAAAATGTTTGAATAATCGGAAGTACAACTACTGTATTATTAAATTTAAAGCTGTTTCCAGAACCACCTGTTGTATGAGGTCATGGTTTCTTGAAAGTTTATGTTGCAGAAAATGTATTACTTTTTAAGTTTAGTTAATTTATTTTACATTAACTGTTAACTAGGTATACTTGGTCAAACAGAAATGCAGACTTGTTTGAATTATATCCAATCATTATGTAATGCTGTATTTTTGTTTTCATTGTCTATGCTTTTTTAATTCTTTAGCAATAATTGGAGATACTAGACGGATGTTTTCAATGACCATTGTAAGAGGTTAAAGGCTATGCCAACACTTAACACTGCTTCAATGCCAAATAAGTGATACACAACTCTCAATCAGCAACACCATACTTGTTTTAAGGTAAACTTTTACATACAAATAGGTCAATTAGTTGAAAAAGTTCATTGAGTATGACATGTAAGGGATAATTACACCAATAGACCTCTCAAATGTATCTACTTCAAGAACATATGATATGGTTGGATCAGGGTAGACAAGGATTAGTGGACACGATAAACTTCATAAGATTTTTTAAGGATTACAGAGATTCTGTTGTCCATTGTAAGAAGGTTTGTTGAATGTTTTGATGCTTATAGGGAAATGCAGACTATTGATTTACATTTAAGCAAAAAGGAAGAAAGTTTGAAATAAATCCTTTATGATAAGTCTTCACCACTAACAACATATAGTTAGAATAGTGGCTGTAGTTATAAGTAGAGCTATTTCAAGTATATGTTTATGGTAATCATGAAACCATTAATATTTTTTTATTTAATGATTCATTTATGTTTTGGCATCGTCCTCCATGCGCTGTGCAGAAGTCATTCTGACCGTTGGAAATAATTGGTAGAACAGGATAGCCTGCAATCCCATATACTTGTAGTTATTTTTGGACATATTTTATGAAAAGGAATCAGTGTTCACAGTTTAATAAGTTTGATTAACCGCCACATTATAATAATATATTGGTGACAGTTTAATTCTTTAGTTTCCAGTGGTCACCAACTTTTAAGTTTTTTTTTTTTTTGATGAGTGTATATTATTAACACTGCTACAGATAACTAACTAATGGCTAACAGAAGGTGCAACATTTTTTAACAGAGATTATATGGGTCTCTTGTCTGTTCAATGGGGGAGATGTAAAGAGAGATTTATTTTCTAATCCATAGATGTGTCGGTGCTCTTGGATACTTTGGGCTCATTTAAACATTTATTCATTCCACAAAGTTATTGGTGACCGAACACTGATGATCATAGAACACCAGCTGCTCGCTGGCGGCAACATAGTTTTATGTTAGCTTGTGGAGGTGTTAGGCTAATAAAGATCCCCTATATATGTAACACCAGTGCACCACTACACATTTAAATTATTAAATCAGCATTAAAGGGGCATGACACCCACATTTTTTAACTTGATTCAGATAGAGAATACAATTTCAAAAGTTTCCAATTTACTTCTATTATCAAATTTGCTTCATTCTCATGCTATTCTATGTTGAAGAGATAACTAGATAGTAGATTGCACATGTCTGCAGCACTACAAAACAGGAAATCTAGTGCTCTTGTTAATGCATAACATTGTTGCAAAACTGCTGCCTTACACATGCACACTCCTGAACTTACCTTCATTATTTTCAACAATGGATAACAAGAAAATGAAGAAAATTTGATAATAGAAGTACATTGGAAAGTTGTTTAAAATTGAACGGTCTATCTGAATCATGAAAGAAAAGTTGTGGGTTCTATGTCCCTTTAATGTATTGGGATTGTTAAGACTAAATGAAATAGTAATACTAACTGCACTGATTCACATGGCAATAAGCAAATGTATATTCATCATACTATGCATTTTTACATTTTAAACAGTGCTTCTGTAAAGTGAATTTCAGTTTTGGATAAATGACTGTTCATTAACAAAATTCTTCTAGTAAAAGCTTTTTGATCAGGCACATTGTTTGAATTTGGTTGCAAATTGGAAAAATGTGTATATGCAAAAGCACTAGATGGTAGCACTATTTCCTGTCATGTAGAGCTTCAGGCATGTGCACGCTATCTACCTAGGTGTCCCTTCAATAGAGAATATAATAAGAATGAAGAAAACTTGATAATAGAAGTAAATTGGAAAAATTGTATTTTCTATCTGAATAAAAAATACAGTTTTTGGGTTTCATGTCCCTTTAAAGGGACATGCAACCCATTTTTTTTGTTCATGATATAGAAAGAGCATGCAATTTTAAACAACTTTCTAATTTACTCCTATTATCTAATTTGTTTTATTCTCTTGATATTCTTTGCTGAAAAGCATATCTAGATAGGCTCAGTAGCTGATGATTTGTTGCTGCACTTAGAAGCCTAATGTGATTGGCTCACCCATGTGCATTGCTTTCTCTTCAACTAAGGATATCTAGAAAATGAAGCAAAATAAATAATAGAAGTAAATTGGGTTGTTTTTAAATTTGCATTCTCTTTCTGAATCATGAAAGAAATTTTCTTGGGTTTAGTATCCCTTTAAGTTTAGACAACATTTACATTTAAATTGTTGGTAAATGTAAAGCAAATCTGATCAGTAGCTTTTACTATAGGCCCAAAAAGTTTCCATTGCAGAACATGGTAATAGTTTGCTTCTGTATTTTATCAAAGCAAAATAAATAAATAAATAGATCCAAACTTTGAGTCAATTTAATTGCTGCTTCCAAAACTTATGAACATTTTAAAAACTAGCATGCAGACACAATCCTAATACAAATAATGGTGTCAATAAAGTAGCTTGCATAAGATAAAATGTTTTCTTGTTTTAAAGAAATACACAATTTCAACATTACTACTCGTTTTATTGCAGTAAACAACTTCAATCATAATGACGCCATTTGAAAGAGCTGATGAAGCTTAGAAAAATAGCACCTCATAAAAGTGCACTATATTAGCTATTAACATTTTATAGAGCAAAGGAAAATGTTTTGCAAGTTGGCAGTACATAATAATAATAAAAAAAATCTTTTTAAATGGACCTCATATTTGATGAATAGCAATATTGCTTCATACACTAAATATGCCCTGTATACTGCTAATTGTTATCTAGCAATATATACTGTAACTGAGCAATTTAATTTGAGCTAATAAAAGTTGAACATAGTAAGAGTTGTAAAGAATGAAAATACATTTAAAGCCACGCCAGTGTATTTATGTGTGTAATGATGATTTTGCATCTTGTATCACTAAAGCTGATGTACTATGAATGATAAAGTAATTAAATTAGCAAAGAGTAAAAGTATACACACAAAAAAAAAAAACAACCAATATATTGCATTAACCTTTTCAGGATAATTAAAGGGTTTTGATGACTTAAAAACATCCAGGAATTTGGACCTTGGGTGATATTACCAATTAATTAATCAAACAATTTTAATCCTTTAACGACTGACGTAACCTGTATGTCACGTGGTCGTTAAGTGCTTTCCTAGGGCAGCTTTCCCAGAAGCGGCAAAACTGTGCTAGTACTGCATGCCTCAATTCCGGGGGCAAACAGATATAGTCCGGGTTTGCCAAAATCGGCAAGACATGCGGTGTAAACAAGCCCGAAAAAAAGGGTTTGTTAATGACCAGCGATGTACGGCAGTCGTTAAAAGGACAGTTCACCCCAAAAAAATCTCTCCTTTAAATTGTTCCCAATTATCCATTTTCCCGCTGGAGTGTATTTAATTGTTTACAAGTAGCTCCTTTACCTCTATTTTGGAATTTAAAATTGCTGATTTAGCCTGTGGTTTCCCCACCTATAGTAAAAGTTTGGATACTGGAGTCTCAGCTATTGAATAACCTAAGTAAACACAGCCAGTAGAAGAAATTACACTGGGGAGCAGGATAGTTAAATAATAAAATGATAATTTTCCATTGTTCTGGCTAAGTATTGAGCTTTGTTTTTTCCAGACAAATATAAAATAAGAAAACAAGTTTGTGTACACAAAGTGATAACATAATGAGATAAGATATTACCTGAAACATTGTAATAGGCTGTGGTTTAAAAGCACAAAACCAGCAAATTCATATACACAAATAAAGCTGTAAATGCAATTTATCCTACATTTAATACTCTGCAGCTGGTATAACAAGTCATTGAAAATACATTAATATAAAAAAAATATTTACAGTGTACTGTCCCTTTAAGGTGTTAAGGAAAATGAGATGCATGATGTATTGATCATGCCAGCAGGCTTTAACTAAAGATGAAAAGCTAATGTAAGATCATTTTTATACACTAATCTCATTTAAAATTTTATATATTTCCATTGCTGTTAAAAAAATATTCATACAATAATCCTTATAATAGATTCACAGTGGTTTAAAGGGACAGTCTACACCTTAGTCATCTTAGTCTTACCTTAGATTAAGCTGCAAATAGCTTCACACACCCCTTTCTATATCATGCAGCAGAAATGGTAAAAAAAATATTTTAAAAAGAATATAGTTTCTGGCCACTTTGAAATGGCCACCAAACTCCCCCCACCGCTGCATCTGGGCACTCTGCTGAATATCATTGACAGTCTGCTGAATCCAACTAGTGAAGCTTTTGTGATTGGACGCCATATGCAGCTCGGATTGTGACATCATCAGTGGGCGGAATTTGGCGGACATTTTAAATTAGCCAGAAAAAATATTTAAAAAAAAAACTTTTAAATAACTGCTGCATGATATAGAAAGGGGTACAGAAGGCTATTTGCAGCTTAATCGAAGGTAAGACTTTAAGATGACTAAAGTGTAGACTGCCCCTTTAGGTTTGATTGTCTGTTCCACTTTTAATGCAAATTTGCTTTCCAGCTCACATTTCAAGTCCCTACAATCCAATAAAATATTAAATAAATATTTTCAATAGTTTTCAAGCTGAAAATATACATTGACAAGGAAGTATGCAAATCAGTTAATTAGTTTAGGAGTTAAGATTTAATGTCAGTTATGATTATTTGATCAGCTATACAACCATGCATAGTATATGACAAGCAGCATAATACATATACAAAACATCCTAGATTTCATAATGATTTTACTTCAATTACAATTATTTGTATAGTCAGATCTTAAGAGATAATAACGGTCCATAGCTAAACTCTGTTATTGGTGCACAGTTGAATTAGTAGACCCCAGAGACCAAATGCATGACATATTGTGATTATAGTCTATAGAAAGCTTTCATTAGATCTCGTTAAATAAATGGCAGTACCAATCTGATCCATATTGTCATTCTTTTATTACATGTGTATTGGTAGGAAATTAGGAGTTTTTACTGAAAATATTTACATTCAAATGGCACATGACATTTGTTTTTTTTCACAACCTTACAGCAACTTCTATACAATTATCTGTCCCCCTGCTTAATAGTAGACAATGACTTTAACCCCTTAAGGACAGGGCCATTTTTCAATTTCTTACCCTCAAGGACCAGGGCTATTTTTACATTTTTGTGGTGTTTGTGATTAGCTGTAATTTTCCTCTTAGTCATTTACTGTACCCACACATATTATATACAGTTTTTCTTGCCATTAAATGGACTTTCTAAAGATACCATTATTTTCAACATCCTATTATATAAAAGGCCAAGTGTGTTTGTCCGAAGCTGTCATGCGCAGTAGAGACAGCACGAGGACAAACACACCTGGCCTTACCTGACATGCTGTTTGCGTCAAAAGAAGGCATGGCTGGACGGGAGCATGGGCGTGGCTGGGTGGGGACATGGTCTTGCATGGTCAGGTGTGTGGTCGGGCGTGGCAGGGGGCGTGGTCAGGCAGGTCGGCGTGAGAGAGAGGGGAGAGAAATAGAAAAAGAGGAGGAGAGACAAAAAGAGATAGGGAAGAACAGAAGAGAGGGGAAAGTGCAGAAGAGAGGGGGAAAGAGAGCAACATAGAGGGGAAAGAGCAAAATAGAGGGAAGAGAGACCAAAAGAGAGGGGGAGAGAGAGAGCAAAAGAGAGGGGGAGAGAGAAAAAGAGAGGGAAGAGAGAGCAATAGAGAGGAGGGAGAGAGAGCAATATAGAGGGGGAGAGAGAGAGCAAATGAGAGGGATGGAGAGAGAGAGGGATGGAAAGAGAGAGCAAAAGAGAGGGAAGAGAGACAGAGCAAAAGAGAAGGGGGAGAGAGGGGGAGAAAGAGCAAAAGAGAGGGGGGAGAGAGAGAGCAAAAGAGAGGGGGGAGAGAGAGAGCAAAAAAAAGGAGAGACAGAGCAAAGGAGAGGAGGAGAGAGAGAGCGCAAAAGAGAGGGGGAAAGAGAGCGCAAAAGAGAGCGGGGAGAGAGAGCGCCAAAAGAGAGGGGGAGAGAGAGAGAGCAAAAGATAGGGGGGGAGAGAGAGCGCAAAAGAGGGGGAGAGAGAGAGCACAAAAGAGAGAGAGAACACAAAAGAGAGAGAGGTGGATTCCGAAAATGGCAGGGTGGTGAAAGAATCCTTTAGTGGATTCTTTCACCACCCTGCCATTTTCGGAATCCACCTGGATGCAGAATTCTTTTGGCTGGCGCGCAGCCAACATTCTTTTGGCTGCCTCGTGCTGCCAACATTCCTTTGAGGGTGCGTGCGCAAATGAACAAAGAGAAATGAACAAAGAGAAATACATCCTAATATATGTTAATAGCTTATCACTCAGGGGCCTGATATTTAAAACATCAACAAACAGTCAAGAAACTGCCTGCTTGGGTTCCCCAGGCTCGCAGTCTGTTGGTTTTTCAATATTTGTAATAAAAGAGGTGGACCTGCAAAGTGCTGGTGAGTGGCGATTTGTCTCCCATAGGATATAATAGGGATCAGGCTTCAGCAAAAGTCTGCCGACATTGCCACTTGTAGGCACTTTCAGCGGGGGGGGGGGGAGGGGTATTTCAAGTGTTCTTACACAGCACAGACAGTGCGCTCACTGAAACAAAAAATGGTTTCTCTGTAGGAACACTTCAAATAATGCCTGTGTAACCTAACTGTCCCTAAAACTAAACTACCAGCCTCAGACTGAAAGGGTGGCAAGACAAACATGGCTGAATCCCTATACTTAACCTGCAGTGCTGCACTTGGAATATAATGTACTACTAGCGATGTATCCCAATTTAAATTCAGGTTACTCTCCTGGAATGCCCAGCTAACTCACACATAACGCCTTTATTTACCGTTGTGTCTTCATTATACCTGACTAAAAAAAGACAAAAAAATATTCCTATTATAACAATAGGAGCTATGTTGATACATTTCTATACAGTGTTTAAATGATATGCATTTTCATGTCTAATGCATATTATTTTAATCATATGCATTATACATGTATAATGCATATGATTAAAATAAACTATAGGCTAGTTTACAAGTGGAGCACTATTTTAATGTGCATCCGTAAAGGGGTTTAATTGCACATGTTATATAACCAGCCATTACAAATTGCTTGTTAATGCTCTCGCAAGCTCACGGTTTCACTTTGTGCTAACCACAATTAACCAGAAGTCAGACCTCTGGTTAATGGTAAAAATTGCCCCCAAATAAAGTGGACAATTCTTTAAAATAAATAAAAAAATATGAGCATTTTTTTTTAAATAAAAAACTGCACAAGGAAATTATAAGGGGTTAAAATGAGGGGATGTGGGGTGAAACTGAACTAAAAGAGCCTTTACATAGAGGTGAATGGGGACTGTGTTTTTACTGTAAATATATATGTATATGCTTATATACATATATATTTATGTGTTCATATGTGTATATAGATATACAGGTATAAACACATAAATATATAGGGTATACATTCATATATATTTCATAATTACTGCCCAACACTGGGCGAATTGCCCCCTGTGCTGCGCTAGGTGGTTTGCCGTGTCTGACAGAATGAGAATGAGGCTCCCATTGGCACCTATGGAAGCGCCCTTTCGTGAACACAAGGCTTCCAGGCAATGCAAGCGCAAGGTCACATTCGCATTGCTCCTCACTTGTAATACCTCTCACCACCTCTTACCACTCATAATCTAGCCTTATATATTTATGTTTTAAATCATAAAAGAAAACACAAAAAATCTAATTCTACTCTAAACTATAAGCCCCTTATGCGCCCTCACCTCCAGTGCAACCTACACTATTAACACTTAATCTGTCATAACCTAAAGACCTTACCACCCTCTGACCTATTAACCCCTAAACCACCAAAAGCCCACTACACTACTTAAACCCTAAACTGACACAACCCACCCAATGCAAACTACCTCTACACTACTTAACTACCTAACAGCTATCCCCCCAGGCCCCTAACCTAACACCCCCTAGTTACAGAAAATAGAAAACATTAACATTATTAAAAAAAACATATTACAAAAGCAAACAAACAGTAAAGCCTATTCTAAAACTAAAATCCCCTTAAAAAAACACCCACCCCAAATTATAAAACCATAAACTAAACCTGATCATTACCTCTTTTACTTGGCAAACTATTCTAAAGCCAAAGTAATCCTTAAATAAAAAGCCTATCTTAAAAAAAACTTAACTAAAAAATTGTCCTGATAAGGGCATTTGGTAGGGCATTTGCCTAAAGTGATTATAGCTCTTTTATTTAAAAAAATAAAATCCTATTATAAAAAAACCTACCCTAAAAAAATAATTTTACTAAAAAGAAGATAGCTCTAAGAAGTGCATTTGGTAGGGCATTGCCATTGGAAGGGTGTGTGGTAGGGCAGTGCCCTAAATTAATTACAGCTCTTTTGCCCTGAAAGAAAATGAAATGCCCTATTCGAAAAAAACCTGTTAAAAATTTGCTATCCTAAAGAAATTATTGCCCTGATAAGAACATTTGGTGGAGCATTGCCCTTAGCATTTGATAGAGCAATTCCCTAAAGTAATTATAGCTCTTTTGCCCTTAAAAAAAGCCCCGGTCTTCCTCCATCTTCTAATCTTCTGATCTTCCGTCCCTGACGTCCTCTTCATACGGTCACCGCTGCACACTAAATCTTAGTTTTCTCTGTGGTCTGGCTGTCTGAGCTGAATAAATATGTTAAAGATATTGGTTTACATCTGGTTTTACAAGTAGAAAGTAAATGAGATTGCTTGAGCTCAATAGCGATTTATTCTAGAATGATTATTGCATTCTCAAAAATCTGGTTAATTGTTTTGAAAAACAAAAAGGTGTCACAAAACACACCAACATACATTATAAAGTACACTTACATTCATAATAACACCATCTAATAAAAATTATTAAAAAATATATTGAACAAAAAAGGTTTAAGGGCTTAAATATATGAGGCAGGCAAAATGCTTTAACATTGAGATACATACATATACATCTCTACAGATGGATATTTATGTGTGTATATACATATATTATGTGTGTACATATGCATGTATGTATTTATATGTGTATATAAGACATAAATACATATGTACACATATATTGACATATATATATATATATATATATATATATATATATATATATATATATATATATATATATATAAGTGCATTGGAGGCTTTTGCAGCTAAGTAGATAAAAACATGTAAAAGCATATTTATGCAATATTCATTTTTAATAAAGATTTTAACTATGTATTTACTATAAATATATCTCATTCCAATGCTCTGCACATAGCAGAATATGTTCTAAGTTTTTAAATAGATATTTATATATATATATATATATATATATATATATATATACACAGTATATATATATATATATATATATATATATATATATACCCATAACTGAACACAAAACTGGCACTCGCTGGTCTTTAAAAAAAAAAAAAATCCTTTGCTGTGAAAGTAGTGACGTTTCGGGGACAAAGTATCCCCTTCCTCAGGTCTGAGGAAGGGGATACTTTGTCCCCGAAACGTCACTACTTTCACAGTAAAGGATTTTTTCTGAAAGACCAGCGAGTGCCAGTTTTGTGTTCAGTTATGTTTAATTACACTAGCACCCTGGCAGATGATATACTGAGTGAGAGTGCTCTCCCTTGTTACTATATATATATATATATATATATATATATATATATATATATATACCTATATATAATCATCTATATATAGGTATAGTTATGTATTGTACAAAATACCATCAGATATATGTATAAATATGTATTTATGGAAAAATAGAACATACTCTTCTATGTAATCAACATTGGAATGTGAAATATTTCTAGTTTCATGTCGGGTTTGTATTATGGGGGAATACATGAACGCACACTTAATATTGTAAGTACGGCTTTTGCGCTTGTCGAATTAACACGTGAGTGAAAACAGTTTACTTTAAACTATTAATACAAGCGCAACACGATGAGTGCAAAAAGCTTAGTTCTAGTGCAGTTAACGATGAGCGAGAGCATTAAATAGAGTTTTAATTGTAATCTGGCCCTTAATAAATTAGCTACTTTACAGCTATGCTAATCTCTTATGTTTAGTTATATATTTTCTTCATGGTTTTAAACAATAGTTTATCTGTATAATTATGAATGTTTATTACTTTAATATATCATATTTCAAGATAAAAGATATTTATATACATACTGATATGTGTATTTTGTATAAAATGTTATGGTTAGGATCATTCTTAAATATTCTTAGAATTCTATGAAGCATCTTTGTGTTTTACATGTTTGAATTTTGTACAACAGATAAAAATTCGTTGGTGAGATATATCCGAATATCTCAAATGGTATAATCAGTACAAACAAAGAATACGCTCAAAAAGCTGTATCACCAATACATAAATTAAAAATCAAATTTGTGCTCTATGAAATGGTTATAGTTAGAATCATGTCACCAAAGGATAAGAATCAATGTTAAATATGTCACATTTAATAATATAGAATATTTAATAATATAGAATATAGGCAATTGATAATACAATATTTCATCCACCGGTGGTAAAAATGTTTTGTTTTTAAAAAAAAGTTATATACCAAAAAACAGATACAGCTGATATATCTAGTGCATGGAAAACATAAATCTATTAGCAAGTGTAGAATTTTGACTGCCCCTTTGGGTAATATTGTTATGTATATATCCAAAATAGAATAGTTCTGTTATAGGTAGTTTCAGATATAGCGCAGTTTTTTAAAGTGCTTCAAACTTGTAGCACAAATAGTAGGCAAAGTTTAATTATAGGTAGTTAAAGGTAGTTAGATCCTCAAAAAGCGAAAGAGTTCCGTTGTTTGATAGCAGTCAAGAATTACTGCACTAGTGTAGGTAAAGTATTTAATTAACAGTTAGTTCCTAAAAAAGTCCCAATCCTCTTACAGGAATTCGAAAAACTACAACTAATGTTAATTGTTTTTCTCTCATCTCCTTCTCAATGGTGTTACTGTTTTGCGTTCTACTCTCTCTGTTTGACTTGCACATGTGACGTCACAAGTCACCTGTTTTACGGGGACCAATAGGAGGATGAGATTACTAGCTTTTGATTGTTCCTTGCTTGGCAGAGTTGATATCCAGTGTACTATTTTTGTTAGGAAATCCTCACAAGTAGATCTTTAAGCGATTCCCTGCAGTGGAATTGAAAATCCTTATGGTGCTTGTGAAGAAACGGGATGTTGTCCTTATTACGCTCTGTTTCACAGGCGTTTTAAGATTATTCCAAATGGAAGTGCAATGGAGTATTTCCAGCAAAGATTTGCCAATAAAGTGTAATGGTGCAATATTTTAGTAGTACGATCTTTCAGTAAAGTCTTGCCATTAAAAGTTTAGACAAAAGTGCAATAGTGCTACTGCAATTTGATGTAATTACAATGTAATGCTATGTTTCAGCAAAAAATAAAGTTCAGCTGGTTGCTGACAAACACAGACACAGACTCCTTATCAACGCGTTTCAGTGTGCTTTTTTCGAGAGAGTCTGTGAAGGAGATTAGCTGCTCTTTTATATCCTTTTAATTAAAGGGGCAGTCATTAAAGGGACAGTCTATTCTTGTTCCTGAATTGTCATCTGTCTATGTTTAAATTTAGTTTTTTTTTTTAAATTTGGTAATACTATTTGTAAATAGTATTTTGACTCTTTACACCTAGAAGATTGAGACAAAACTTAAAAAGGTATAAAACCAAAAATTTCCTTTCATGATTAAGGTAGAGCATGTGATTTTAAACAACTTTCTAATTTACTTCTATTATCAATTTTCTTTGTTTTCTTGGTATCTTTTGTTGAAAAGCAGGGACATATGCTTAGGAACCGACCCATTTGTGGAACACTATATGGCAGCAGTTTTGCAAGAATGTTATCTATTTGCAAGAGCACTAGATGGCAGCACTATTTTCTGCCATGTAGTGCTCAAGATGCCTAATTAGGTATCTCGTCAACACAGAATATCATAGGAAAGAAGCAAATTTGATAATAGAAATAAATTGGATTTATTTTTAAAATAGTATGCTCTGTCTGAATTACAAAAAATGTTTTTTTGTGTTTCATATCCCTTTAAGGGCTAGATTACGATTGGGGTGCTAATTATTGCACACAAGCTATATGGGGTATTTCATGGTTCTTTGTGCGCAACAGAAATAGCGTTGAAAGAAAATGCGTTCGCTTGAGCGTAATCAAAATCGACGAGCGGCGGGTTAGTGCGTTTTGTGTGCTCTGGTTAACTGTTTTGCAAGACTAAAAAGCTGCACAAAACACAGAAAAATAAATTTTAAAGTACAGTTACACTTATAATATCACTGTCTGATAAAAATAATTTTAAAACATTGTAACAAAAGGTTATAAGGGCTTAAAGATATGAGATCTCACGTGTTAGAAAAAAAAGGCCTGCAAACGGCTTAACATAGAGATACAAACATACATATATAAACTGGGAAAGAACTCCGACAAACCTCAAGACGCTTGGTAAAAAATCAATTTAATAGAGACAATGAGATAAAATATCAGTAGTAAAAATATTATCTCAGTCTGTGAAATGCCTAACGCGTTTCAGCAATTGCAGCCTTAATCATAGACACATTAGCAGTTTGCCAACAGGAATGTAAATAGTCCTGGATATGCAAGCTAATTGACACCTGCTGAGAAACTTAAAGGTACCGTAATCTAAATGGGTTTGGATTCCAAAACGGACATTAGGAGAGTCTACACATCCTTCAATTACACTATACTGAAATTAAATAATTTGTATCTATTAGACGGTTAAATCGAACAATTATACAGTACTAAATTTTACAAACAACCCCTAAATACACATGTAGCAAAAAAAACTTATAGCAAATTGTATAAATATATGTAAATTTATTTAATATAATACATTGATTCGAGAATAGAAGAAGGCAAGCAGAGGGCAAAGGAGGCACCATACTGGGCTTAGAATATTATCCATATATTAAATTAATTAATTCAAAATAAATTAAATAAAATAAAAGAGGTGACTACTTTGCCATAAATTGATCATGTCACAATCAATGTTGAAACCCAGTGGCCTCCTTGTTTTCAACTGGAAAATCCAGAAGGCTTCCCTGTATAATAATCTACTTGCCCTGTCCCCCCTTCTCAATGAGGGTCTGATATACTCTATTATTTGCCATTTGAAACTATTTTCATTCTGGTTGTGTACAAGTATAAAGTGCCGTGCTACATCAGAGCAATCATTATTTTGTTCAATATTGTTTAAATGCTCTCTAATTCGTGATCTTGCTTCCCTTGTCGAGCATCCAACATATTGTTTCTCGCACAAGGAGCACTCAACCAAATATACAACATATGTAGTTCTGCAATTAGTAAGATCAAGTAGGTTTTACATTCTTTGTGTTACTTTAGATTGAAAAATGTGTGTGGTCTTAGCATGACTACATGCTATGCATTTACTATAGTGGCATTTGTAGTGGCCCTTGGCATTAAGCCAGCTGCTATTTCCTCCTCTGTATGCCTTCAACATGCTTGGGGAGAGAACATTGCCCAAAGGGAAGCTTCATTTAGCAACAAACTTTTCAGCCGTTGGAGACATAGTTTTTAAGGCTATCTTCAGCTGTCAGAATGGGCAAGTGTTTTTCAACAATAGTACAGATTTTCTTGAACTGTGACCTATATGTTGTTACAAAGGTTTGTTTAGAGGCATGGAGCTCTGTGTGAGCTATTCCTCTCCTGTTCACCTGTAACATATCACTTCTTGTCATCCTAGTAACTTCAAAGTATGCTCTGTTGACAACCTTATTTTTATAACCCCTCTCTTTAAGTTGTACTATGAGAACTTCACTCTCAAAGTCTGTATCATTAGAACAATTCCATTTTATATGGATAAACTGTCCTTTGGCAATACCGAAACCAGTGAGTGGTGGATGGTTACTGCGTGCATGTAGAACTGCATAAGATGTAATTGGTTTTCTGTATAGAACAGTATTGATCATTTTGGTTTGTATATCCCCAATCAGTGTGACATATAAGTATGGTATACTTTTAGTGTGATAGCAAAAGGTAAAATTTAAATGTACTATATTATCATTCAGATAATGTACAAATTCATGGGCTTCCTGTTCAGTGTCGGTCCAAACCAGTATGAGATCGTCAATGTACCTCTTATATGTTTTGATACATTGACGAAATGGATTTCTTTCTCCATAGACGTGGGACTGCTTCCACCAACCCATGAAAAGGTTGGCATACGCAGGGGCAAATTTTGTCCCCATAGCGGTCTCACGCCTCTGGAGGAAGAACTCTCCATCAAATTGAAAATAATTATGTGTCAGAAGCAGATTAAGTACTTGCAGCAAGTAATCCTTCAGTCCACTGTCATAACTACTTTAAATCTCAAGGGAAGAGAGTATAGCCCCACCACATAAACCGTTAGCCAGGAGCAATTGTCCTCACAGATAATTTTATCAAGGGTATTTAGCAAGTGTTTTGTATCCTTGGTATATGAGGGTAGGAGTTGGGCTATGGGCTGCAGGAGGGTCTCTGCCCAGCTGGAGAGCCTTTCAAAAAGAGAACCAATGCCTGACACTATTGGTCTCCCATGTACCTCCTCCAAGGATTTATGTACCTTGGGGAGGTGATGGAAGATCGGGGTAATAGGTCTTGTGACAATAAGAAAATCTCTAGTGTCTTCATCCAGAATGCCCTCCTGCAGCCCGTCATCCAACAAATCCCACACATGTATTTTTTATCTTTCTACAGGATTGCATAGGAGTTTCTGATATACTGTTACATCATATAACTGCCTTCTAGTCTCTGCAATGTAGTAAGTCCTGTTCATGACGACTATACTGCCCCACTTATCGGAGTCCTTGATTATGATGTCATTTCTATTTTTTAGTTTTGTCAAGGCTGATTGTTGGGAAGGGCTGAGATTAGAAAAGTTTCTCTTATGATTTTTTGCAAGTTTTATGAGGTCTTCCTCAATTCTGTGGTGGAAGACCTCAAGGAACGAACCCCTCTCTCTAGTGGGATAGAAGACAGAGCGTGATTTCAAACCACTGTGTGCAGTTTTTTCTTCTGTGGGATTAACTTTAGATTCCAGTAGGAGATCATATAATGTCAAGTAGTCACATGTTTCTGTGAAGTCTACTAAGTCAAAAGGGTTCAATGTATCATCAAGTGATGTGTGATTATTAATTATACTACTATCTCCAGCTGTATTTGATTCTGTGTTCTTGTTACAAAATAAGTTTTTTAGAGTTAAATATCTTACTAGTTTATTGACATCAACGATCATCCTAAAGAGATCAAAATTTCTTGTTGGAACAAAGCCCAATCCCAATCCAAGAACTTGTTGTTCTTCGGGTGTCATCACTGCATTGGATAGGTTAATAATTGTTATACTTTGTACTTGTTGCGTTCTACCCTTGCCCTTCTGTATCCCTGTCTTCCTCTTGTGCCTCTTCCTGCTTTGCCTCGCCCCTCTGTTTCCTTGGTGTCCTTCTGAAAAACCTGTTGCTCTACTGTCTTAATACATGGTTTGTTGACATGACTTAATGGCATGGTATCACCTCCACTATCATTTAAGAATTCAGTTCTTCTCTGCTCTACAAACTGTTTAGATGTACATGCAACTGTATTTGCTTGATTCAAAGTATTCCTGATCATTATAGGGTCTACCCAAATACTGCTATTAGTTTTTGGTCTTACTACAGGAATGTCTTCCTCTGATGGTCCACTGGAATGTTGTCTTGGAGCTAAATCAGCCCTATCGTAATCTGAATATTCTGTGTCACTAAAAGTCACCCTTTTTTCTTGCGTGTTAATCTGAGTGTGCTCTCTACATTGTCTGGAATTAAGGGAGTTAGAGCGACTGTGCCATAAATACACCTTATTTGTTATATAATCAGCGTTATCTCTATTGGATTTTCTTAGTTTAAAATTATCCATTTCTGTTCTAAACTTATTTACAGTCTCTTGTAACAATTTGTCTAAATTATTAAATTTAGGATGGTCTGTAAATTGGTTAAGTTGGGCCTGTATTTTGACCACCTCCTCTCTTGTTTTAGTTAGCTGTTTTTCTTTGAATCTTTGAGCAGTCACTCAAGGTGTTATTCCACTCATTTATAAAATTGTGGTCATCCACTTGGAAAGTTGGGAACTTATTAAGTCTCAATCTTCATGGTATCAGGTCCATCACAAGGTATTTTTGCAAGGCCCTTTTATCCCAACAGATGTTATACTCTTTGAGGAGAATTCTTTCCATCCATAAGAAAGTCTCACTGATGGTCAATGTTTCCTTTTGTTTGACAAAAGTATCATCCAATGACAGTCTCTCAATGTCCGTATCTGTCAGCGGTTTTAGTGAAAAAAGGTTTATTGTCTCAATTTTATATTTATGATGTAGAACAATCCTTTCAAATAATAAGTAGTAGCTCCCTAATTAGTACCTCAAAATGATAGGGGCTCACTTCAGCAGTGTCTTTGACATCAAACCAAAAGGAGAAAAGTGGATGAGCAATTTAAGCTAAAGCAAACAATCTCCTATATATGGCTACTAGGCGTCAGTCACAATGATTATAAATAACATATCCGGTAGTCATTATACTTGTCCTCACGAGGCACACCAGCAATCCATCCACAATCAACGTAAGCAATAACCAAGGTGAGGAATAAACACTCTTACCATATGATGAGTGGCTATTTTGTTCCAAATGTCCGCTCCCGAAAAACGGATCCCAGATATCTAAATATGTTTAGATATCTATAAGAGATGTCTATAAGAGAGAAGAAAGTATTTCCTAGTCGGCACTTACACATATAAAAATAAATAGAAAAATATGAACCAGTAGGCTAGTAGTATAGGCCAATCCCAAGGTGACAGGCTCCCTTCCCAAATAGATGTCTCTCAATACATCACAATGGTGTAAATAAAGTACATTTAATTCATACTAGGTACATACAGAATATATACACATATAAAAGGTGACAAGTGCTTAACCATATTGTCTACTAAACATATATTCATACAAAAACACCAATGGCCATTGGATGCTGATAGAATATCCCCTATAAAAGCTTAAACATCATCAGATCATTAGAAATCTGTATATGCAGACTTATATCACACTATCAGTGTGAAGCCATGGGATGCTTATCACATTCTCAGTCTATAACCCTTTATCCAGTGCAAAAGTTTCATAATTATCACAACGGCACTTGAGCAATTCAGTTGATTATTATAGCAAAAGCAGTTCATGCATAGATAGCCATAGTGAAGCAAGATATAGCCATAGTAGAGCAAGGTATGTAGACATATAGATTAGTACAAGCAAAGCAAATTAGTTACATCCGTTCACACAGCCACATTCAGGACCACACATAGGTAATATCTTTCCTCCATAAGATGTCCTGTGTCAGATAGTCAAACACATAACCCCTTAATTCACAGGTACTACCTCCTGAGGGACGTGCCCTCGCCCAAGGGACCCTTAATCCTGGGATACAATTTACCAGTAGTTGAATAATTTCCTCACCAATCTTCACAGTGGATCCACACTGCTACAGTGTTAATTACTTTGGCCTAGATTTAGAGTTCTGCGTTAGCCGTCAAAACCAGCGTTAGGGGCTCCTAACGCTGGTTTTGGCCGCCCGCTGGTATTTAGAGTCAGTCAGGAAAGGGTCTAACGCTCACTTTGCAGCCGCGACTTTTCCATACCGCAGATCCCCCTACGCCATTTGCGTATCCTATCTTTTCAATGGGATCTTTCTAGCGCTGGTATTTAGAGTCTTGGCTGAAGTGAGCGTTAGAAATGTAACGACAAGACTCCAGCCACAGAGAAAAGCCAGGAGTTAAGAGCTTTCTGGGCTAACGCCGGTTCATAAAGCTCTTAACTACTGTGCTCTAAAGTACACTAACACCCATAAACTACCTATGTACCCCTAAACCCAGGCTCTTAACTACTGTGCTCTAAAGTACACTAACACCCATAAACTACCTATGTACCCCTAAACCCAGGCCCCCCCACCTCGCCGCCACTCTAATACATTTTTTTAACCCCTAATCTGCCGACAGCAAACCGCCGCAACCTACGTTATCCCTATGTACCCCTAATCTGCTGCCCCTAACACCGCCGACCCCATATTATATTTATTAACCCCTAATCTGCCGCCACCCAACGTCGCCGCCACCTACCTACAATTATTAACCCCTAATCTGCCGACCGGACCTCACCGCTACTATAATAAAGTTATTAACCCCTAATCCACCTCACTCCCACCTCAATAACCCTATAATAAATAGTATTAACCCCTAATCTGCCCTCCCTAACATCACAGACACTTAACTTCAAGTATTAACCCCTAATCTGCCGACCGGACAGCCAATCAGATTGAGCTCACATTCTATTGGCTGATCGGAACAGCCAATAGAATGCGAGCTCAATCTGATTGGCTGATTCCATCAGCCAATCAGAATTTTCCTACCTTAATTCCGATTGGCTGATAGAATCCTATCAGCCAATCGGAATTCGAGGGACGCCATCTTGGATGACATCATTTAAAGGAACCGTCATTTGTCGGGAAGTCGTCGGCCAGGATGGATGTTCCGCGTCGGCGGGATGAAGATGGATCTGGAAGAAAGAAGATTGAAGATGCCGCTTGATAGAAGACTTCAGCCGGATGATGGATCTCTTCAGCCCCCGCTAGGATCAAGACTTCAACCGGATGATGGACCTCTTCAGCCCAATGATGGACCTCTTCAGCCCCCGCTTGGATCAAGACTTCAGCCGGATGATGGACCTCTTCAGCCCGATGATGGACCTCTTCAGCCCCCGCTTGGGCTTGGATGAAGACTTCGGAGCCTCTTCTGGACGGATCGGTGATACCCGGCGTGGTGAAGATAAGGTAGGGAGATCTTCATGGGCTTAGTGTTAGGTTTATTTATGGGGGTTTGGGTTAGATTAGGGGTATGTGGGTGGTGGGTTGTAATGTTGGGGGGGTATTGTATGTTTTTTTTACAGGCAAAAGAGCAGAATTCTTTGGGGCATGCCCCGCAAAAGGCCCTTTTAAGGGCTGGTAAGGTAAAAGAGCTTTTCAATTTCTATTTTAGAATAGGGTAGGGCATTTTTTTATTTTGGGGGGCTTTATTATTTTATTAGGGGGCTTAGAGTAGGTGTAATAAGCTTAAAATTGTTGTAATATTTTTATAATGTTTGTAAATTATTTCTTTATTTTTTGTAACTTAGCTTCTTTCATTTTTTGTACTTTAGTTAGTTTATTTAATTGTATTTATTTGTAGGTATTTGTATGTAATCAATTTATTGATAATGTAGTGTTAGGTTTAATTGTAGATAATTGTAGGTATTTTATTTAATTAATTTATTGATAGTGTAGTGTTAGGTTTAATTGTAACTTAGGTTAGGATTTATTTTACAGGTAATTTTGTAATTATGTTAACTAGGTAACTATTAAATAGTTCTTAACTATTTAATAGCTATTGTACCTGGTTAAAATAAATAGAAAGTTGCCTGTAAAATAAATATAAATCCTAAAATAGCTACAATATAATTATAATTTATATTGTAGCTATATTAGGGTTTATTTTACAGGTAAGTATTTAGCTTTAAATAGGAATAATTTATTTAATAAGAAATAATTTATTTTGTTAGATAAAAATTATATTTAATTTAGGGGGGTGTTAGTGTTAGGGTTAGACTTATCTTTAGGGGTTAATAAATTTATTTAGCGGTGAGGTCCGGTCGGCAGATTAGGGGTTAATACTTGAAGTTAGGTGTCGGTGATGTTAGGGAGGGCAGATTAGGGGTTAATACTATTTATTATAGGGTTATTGAGGCGGGAGTGAGGCGGATTAGGGGTTAATAACTTTATTATAGTAGCGGTGAGGTCCGGTCGGCAGATTAGGGGTTAATAATTGTAGGTAGGTGGCGGCGACATTGGGGGGGCAGATTAGGGGTTAATAAATATAATATAGGGGTCGGCGGTGTTAGGGGCAGCAGATTAGGGGTACATAAGGATAATGTAGGTTGCGGCGGTGTACGGAGCGGCAGATTAGGGGTTAATAGTATAATACAGGTTTCAGCGATAGCAGGGGCGGCAGATTAGGGGTTAATAAGTGTAAGGTTAGGGGTGTTTAGACTCGGGGTTCATGTTAGGGTGTTAGGTGCAGACTTAGGAAGTGTTTCCCCATAGGAAACAATGGGGCTGCGTCAGGAGCTGAACGCTGCTTTTTTGCAGGTGTTAGGTTTTTTTTCAGCTCAAACGGCCCCATTGTTTCCTATGGGGGAATCGTGCACGAGCACGTTTTTGAAGCTGGCCGCGTCCGTAAGCACCGCTGGTATTTAGAGTTGCAGTGGCGGTAAATTATGCTATACGCTCCCTTTTTGGAGCCTAACGCAGCCTTTCTGTGAACTCTAAATACCAGCGGTATTTAAAAGGTGCGGGGAAAAAAAAGCACGCGTAGCTAACGCACCCCTTTGGCCGCAGAACTCTAAATCTAGCCGTAAGTGTGTCCAATTAATGTGCAAAAGACCTCTTGTCAGTCCCATACCTCGCTTAAACTATTTTCCTCTTTCTGTGCTTCAAGTGCACGAGTAATGAGACAATGATCCTCCAAAGGACAGAGGTATGCAGGAACAGCCCGGTCAGCCTAACCAAGTCTGTAAACAGTGCAGATACGCAAAACGTGTTTCGCCGCTGGGCGAATTCTATGCGGCTTTCTCAAGCGTAACTTCCTATTGGTGGTTCTCCCTCCCGGGAATGTATGCTCATTAAAAAGTTTCTATGCAATCACTTCCTGTTTAGTGTCCACATAATTGTAAAGGTGGTATTTGTTATCACCATAATGTTCATTGCAGTGTATCACTTATGTGTATCCTAGACACAAATCATTGTATTTCTGTATATCCTAAATCAATAATTACTTTTAACTTATCAAGGGTTAAGGGAGTGTGGTAATAACTTAATAACTTTGATGTAACAAAGACTTAATGCATTCAATAGCCCACAGCAGTGACGTGCAGTCAATTGAGGCAGGTGAGCCAGCGCCTCACCTGTCCTCTGTGTGTAATTACACCTTTGAAAGACTTTTATTAAAAAAAAAGAAAACGTTATTAAAAAAAAGTTTTTATATATTTTTTTTTACACTAAATGTACCCCCCTAACCCCCCACCCCCCGCCAATGAGACAGCCACTATTTTTTTACAATAAGGCTGCCTAATTGCAGTATTGCACATTAGAAGGAGAGGCTGTGTGAGAGCCATTCAGCTCGCCTCCCCTCGTTTGCGCAATATATGGATATCATTCATAAGCTGCTACTAGAGACTGCCCCCAGTGGCGCTTAATGCGCTGAAGTCTCTGTTCACAAACGCCCAATAATATCGCTGTAAATGCTCCCATAGAGGCTGCTCTCTAAGCGCCTCGGCGAGTCAGAGCCAATCAGCGCCCAGCTCTTGCGCCTCAGAGCCAATCAGCGCCCAGCTCTCTTTTATCAAGTAGGAGCATGGGCGCTGCAGCTGAGCCGAGCCGACACTGAAGCAGAGTCGCGGACAGGAAGTCAGGAACTCACTACATTTAGAGATGGGTTCTTACTGTCACTGTGAGTATGCTACTGTGACTGTCATTATGAGTGTGACTATGACTGTTTGTCACTGTGAGTGTGCTACTGTGTCACTGTTGTCGTGAGAGTGACTAGGAGTGTGACTGTTGGTGACTTTCGTGAAGGAACGCCCCTCCTCGTTTTTCTTCCTATCACAAAGAGCCAGTTCATAAATAACAGCATAGAGACTGGCGAGCCGAATAGTAAGTAAGTGAGGGAGTTTCGGGCAGTCTCGGGGTGGGAATGGGCTGGGGACCGGGAAAGGTTGCAGGCTATGATATGACTGATAGGCCTGAGCTCCCAGCGCTGCCGGAAGGAGACTGGTATAAGTCTGCTCGTTAATGGTTTGTGCTACGTGTAGTATGTGCAGTTCTGCTTCTGAGTCACAGAGAACTCCTGCCGTAGTCCTAGAGGTAAAGTGAGGGTTTTTTACCAACAGAGGGTGGGGTCTGACTGGCGCTAGAGGTATAGACAGGCAGGGGTAGCAACCACACTGGCATATAGAGGCTGCAGTATGTGGCACAGAGAGTCCAATCCCCATGGACTCGTCCTTACTTTTTGAGGAAATTTTGGTTATGAAGTCAACGTTGAAGAACACTTTTAAGCATCAAAACTAGTAAGTAAAAAAATATCATACTAAAAACTATTAGTAATTCTGCTTTGTTCAGATACTTTAAAAGAACTTTTATAATGTTTTTGTACAGTGATCTTAGTATTTATGTAGTTAGATGTAGTAGAATATGAAACAAATATTATAAACTGGAATAAAAACTTGAAGTTAAAATATTTACACATTAGCTTTGTTACCTTATTAGAAATTGCATATAATTATTTACATTTAGATCTATTCTATAAAGAATTAGCTCACCTGTTCTGCTATACATATATGCTAATCATGTACAGGAACACAGTGGGCTTTATTCATTAATTTGAGAACAATCTCCAAAAGCTTTAATTTTGTAGTAATTTGAACATTTACTTCTGTATGGAGCATTTTTTTAGTTTCAGAAATGATGAGATAGAACATACAATTTTAAACAACTTTCCAATTTCAAATTTGCTTCATTCTGTTGGTATCCTTTGTGGAAGGTGCAGAAATGCATTACTGGGAGCTAGCAGAACAAATTGGACAAGCCAATGACAATAAGCATATACAGTTGTGCTGCCACCAATCAGTAACTAAATCCCAGTAATTGCTGGTCCTCAGTCTGCCTATCTGATTTTCAACAAAGTATTCCAAGAGAACAAAGCATATTAGATAATAGAAGTTAATTGGAGTGCATGCTTTATCTGGAACATGACAGTTTAATTTTGTCTTTTATGTATATAAGTGTGTACTTGGCTCATCAGTATATTTTTTTAATACTTTTGTCAAGCCTTATGTTACACTGTTGTTATATAGTATTATTGACACTGCACTCACAAGCAGTAGATGACCTGCAGAACAAGGCTTTAAAAGACCAGTAGACGCAGTAGATTTGCATAATCAACAAATGCATAATAAAAAGACAATGCAATTTTTTTGTATCCTTTGTTGAAGAGCATACCTAAGTGTGATGTGCACGTGCCTTTCTTGAGCACCATATTGCAGCAGCAGTGTTGGCAGTATTGATAACTTGTCCTTTGTGTAAAATTTGTATGGTAAATTATTTCTATTTTTACAATACAGTAGTGAGTAGAGAAGAGATTGGGTATCATTCTAATTGCTTAGTAACTGGAGTGTTTGTGGATGTCAGTGAGCAGAATATGTGTGCTTTATTCTCCAGGTAATCAATACATTTCCGATGAGCTGGTGCTTTAGTGCAGTGTTTCTCAACCATTGTCCTCAAGTACCCCCAACAGGCCAGGTTTTCATTATAGCTGAATCAATGCACAGGTGAAGTAATCAGCTGATCAGTGGTTACTAACTTGCTCTCACCCATCAGCTGATTATTTCACATGTGCACTGGTTCAGCTATCATTTAAACCTGCCCTGTTGGGGGTACTTGCAGCCCTCTGTTTATGTGTTTCTCTGGCATATTATATCTAGTGCCTCACCAGCCTCTGACCTCACTGCACGTCACTGGCCCACAGCTACAAAAACCTTATTACTTTTTACTATTACTACCTTAATTTGGCAAGTTCTAGTACACATAGTACTCATTTAACAAGAAAGAAAGAAAGAGAGTGGGTGTCTGCCATGGGTAATACCTAATACATACTACTCTAAGAGAAACCCAACAGTTGCAGCTTTTTATGACAATTAACCGAGAAAAGGGGCAACAATAATCTCTTCATTAAGACCATTGGGTTTTAGGCTGTCTAGATTATAAATTAAATTTACATTCTGCTTGCAGCAGACATTTATCTAGATTGCCTCCCCTTCCCTTTAAATTGATAAATTCTAATCCCATTGTTTTGAGACCAATAGATTAACTACCATGATGTATGTAAAAATGTTGTGCTACACTGCTATCTTTAAGATTATCATTTTTGATATCCCTTTTGTGTTCCTTTACTCTTTCTTTGTATTCCCTATAGGTTTTACCTACATAGAATTTTGGACATGTATACCAAATGGCGTACACCACTCCCTTACTTCTACATCTAATATGTTCTATGGGTAATGCCCTTGTTGTGAACGATTTTATCCCCTTGTGAATATTCTTGCAGATATTACATTTGCCGCATGGAAAATTACTATCTTTTGGCTAGATTTAGAGTTTTGTCGGTTACGACCCGCGTAGCCAACGCAGGCTTTTTTCTGGCCGCACCTTTAAAATAACTCTGGTATTGAGAGTCCACAGAATGGCTGTGTTAGACTCCAAAAAAGGAGCGTAGAGCATATTTAACGCAACTTCAACTCTCGATACCAGAGTTGCTTACGGACGCGGCCAGCCTCAAAAACGTGCTCGTGCACGATTCCCCCATAGAAAACAATGGGGCTGTTTGAGCTGAAAAAAAACCTAACACCTGCAAAAAAGCCGCGTTCAGCTCCTAACGCAGCCCCATTGTTGTCTATGGGGAAACACTTCCTACGTCTGCACCTAACACCCTAACATGTACCCCGAGTCTAAACACCCCTAACCTTACACTTATTAACCCCTATTCTGCCGCCTCCGCTATCGCTGACCCCTGCATATTATTTTTAACCCCTAATCTGCCGCTCCGTAAACCGCCGCTACTTTCATTATCCCTATGTACCCCTAATCTGCTGCCCCTAACACCGCCGACCCCTATATTATATTTATTAACCCCTAATCTGCCCCCCACAACGTCGCCTCCACCTGCCTACACTTATTAACAACAAACATCAAAGGTACAGAGGAGAACCGATACAACTTGGTGCTTCACAAAAACTTTTCTTTATTCCAATAAAAACAGCAACTCCAACGTAAACATGCAGCTAACACACTTCAGCAAAGTGCATAGATACAGGATGGTGGCCACTAATGCTGCTTTAGCAGCATTAGTAGCCACCATCCTGTATCTATGCACTTTGCTGAAGTGTGTTCGTTGCATGTTTACGTTGGAGTTGCTGTTTTTATTGGAATAAAGAAAAGTTTTTGTGAAGCACCAAGTTGTATCGGTTCTCCTCTGTACCTTTGATGTTTGTTGTCTACTCCAAGCCAATGAGGATACCGTTTACGGACTCCAGACCAAGCCCCCTCACCCGCCCAATTGGATTGCACAGCGGATCTACACTGTGACGTCAGACGCCGACTGGAAGCGGTTACACGGTCTCACTGAAGTCGAGGATACCTGCATGCTTGAACAGGGGAGCAGTTAGAGGTATTGCACTGCTTCCCCAGGACCGAGCGCAGACATGGACTCGTGAGTAAAACCGGTGTTATAACCGCTCTCTTCATTATTTATATGTATGCACCTATTGTATAGGGTGAGGGGTGAAGCTTTATCCTAATACACACACGGAAGGGAGAAAATAACTTTGTCTTTCTTAAATACACTTATTAACCCCTAATCTGCCGACCAAACCGCACCGCTATTATAATAAAGTTATTAACCCCTAATCCGCCTCACTCCCGCCTCAATAACCCTATAATAAATAGTATTAACCCCTAATCTGCCCTCCCTAACATCGCCGACACCTAACTTCAAACATTAACCCCTAATCTGCCGACTGGAGCTCACCGCTATTCTAATAAATGTATTAACCCCTAAAGCTAAGTCTAACCCTAACACTAACACCCCCCTAAATTAAATATAATTTAAATCTAATGACATTAATTAACTCTTATTAAATAAATTATTCCTATTTAAAGCTAAATACTTACCTGTAAAATAAATCCTAATATAGCTACAATATAAATTATAATTATATTATAGCTATTTTAGGATTTATATTTATTTTACAGGTAACTTTGTATTTATTTTAACCAGGTACAATAGCTATTAAATAGTTAAGAACTATTTAATAGCTAAAATAGTTAAAATAATTACAAAATTGCCTGTAAAATAAATCCTAACCTAAGTTACAATTAAACCTAACACTACACTATCAATAAATTAATTAAATAAAATACCTACAATTAACTACAATTAAACCTAACACTACACTATCAATAAATTATTTAAATACAATATCTACAAATAAATACAATGAAATAAACTAACTAAAGTACAAAAAATAAAAAAGAACTAAGTTACAAAAAATAAAAAAATATTTACAAACATTAGAAAAATATTACAACAATTTTAAACTAATTACACCTACTCTAAGCCCCCTAATAAAATAACAAAGCCCCCCAAAATAAAAAAATGCCCTACCCTATTCTAAATTACAAAAGTTCAAAGCTCTTTTACCTTACCAGCCCTGAACAGGGCCCTTTGCGGGGCATGCCCCAAAGAATTCAGCTCTTTTGCCTGTTAAAAAAAACATACAATACCCCCCCCAACATTACAACCCACCACCCACATACCCCTAATCTAACCCAAACCCCCTTAAATAAACCTAACACTAAGACCCTGAAGATCTTCCTACCTTATCTTCACCCTGCCAGGTTCACCGATCCATCCTCGGAAGTCTTGATCCAAGCCTTGGAAGTGTTGATCCAGGCCCAAGCGGGGGGCTGAAGAGTGACATCCATCCTCGGGCTGAAGTCTGGATCCAAGCGGCAACTGAAGAAATCCATCCTCGGGCTGAAGTCGGAAGTCCATCATCTGGATGAAGTCTTCTATCAAGCCGCATCTTCAATCTTCTTTCTTCTGGAGCGGAGCGGAACCATCTTCTTCCAAGCCGACGCGGAACAACCTCTTCAACCGATGACTAGACGACGAATGACGGTTCCTTTAAATGACGTCATCCAAGATGGCGTCCCTCGAATTCCGATTGGCTGATAGGATTCTATCAGCCAATTGGAATTAAGGTAGGAATATTCTGATTGGCTGATGGAATCAGCCAATCAGAATCAAGTTCAATCCGATTGGCTGATCCAATCAGCCAATCAGATTGAGCTTGCATTCTATTGGCTGTTCCGATCCTATCAGCCAATCGGAATTCGAGGGACGCCATCTTGGATGACGTCCCTTAAAGGAACCGTCATTCGTCGGGAAGTCGTCGTCGGAAGAAGATGGGTCTGCGGTGGAGGTCTTCAAGATGGAGCCGGTCCTCATCGGATGAAGATAGAAGATGCCGCTTGGAAGAAGATGGTTGCCGGTCCGGATCTACTCTTCTTCCCGGATAGGATGAAGACTTTGGAGCCTCTTCTGGACTTCTTCAGCCGTCGGATGATGGATGTCTAGCCCCCGCTTGGGCTTAGATGAAGATATCGGAGCCAGGACGGATCGGTGTGATACCCGGTGAGGTGAAGACAAGGTAGGAAGATCTTCAGGGGCTTAGTGTTATTTAAGGGGGGTTTGGGTTAGATTAGGGGTATGTGGGTGGTGGGTTGTAATGTTGGGGGGGTATTGTATGTGTTTTTTTACAGGAAAAAGAGCTGAATTTCTTGGGGCATGCCCCGCAAAGGGCCCTGTTCAGGGCTGGTAAGGTAAAAGAGCTTTGAACTTTTGTAATTTAGAATATGGTAGGGCATTTTTTATTTTGGGGGGCTTTGTTATTTTATTAGGGGGCTTAGAGTAGGTGTAATTAGTTTAAAATTGTTGTAATATTTTTCTTATGTTTGTAAATATTTTTTTATTTTTTTTAACTTAGTTCTTTTTTATTTTTTGTACTTTAGTTAGTTTATTTCATTGTAGTTATTTGTAGGTATTGTATTTAATTAATTTATTGATAGTGTAGTGTTAGGTTTAATTGTAGTTAATTGTAGGTATTTTATTTAATTAATTTATTGATAGTGTAGTGTTACGTTTAATTGTAGATAATTGTAGGTAGTTTATTTAATTAATTTATTGATAGTGTAGTGTTAGGTTTAATTGTAACTTAGGTTAGGATTTATTTTACAGGTAATTTTGTAATTATTTTAACTATTTTAGCTATTAAATAGTTCTTAACTATTTAATAGCTATTGTACCTGGTTAAAATAAATACAAAGTTGCCTGTAAAATAAATATTAATCCTAAAATAGCTATAATATAATTATAATTTATGTTGTAGCTATATTAGGGTTTATTTTACAGGTAAGTATTTAGCTTTAAATAGGAATAATTTATTTAATAAGAGTTAATTTATTTCGTTAGAATAAAATTATATTTAATTTAGGGGGGTGTTAGGGTTAGGGTAAAAATTAGCTTTAGGGGTTAAAAAAATTATTAGAGTAGCAGTGAGCTCCGATCGGCAGATTAGGGGTTAATAAGTGTAGGCAGGTGGAGGCAACATTGAGGGGGGCAGGTTAGGGGTTAATAAATATAATATAGGGGTCGGCGGTGTTAGGGGCAGCAGATTAGGGGTACATAGCTATAATGTAGCTGGCGGCGGCGTGCGGACGGCAGATTAGGGGTTAATAAGTGTAGGTAGCTGGCGGTGACGTTTTGGGGGGCAGATTAGGGGTTAATAAATATAATATAGGGGTCGGCGGTGTTAGGGGCAGCAGATTAGGGGTACATAAGTATAACGTAGGTGGCGGTCGGCAGATTAGGGGTTAAAAAAATTAATCGAGTGTCGGCGATGTGGGGGGACCTCGGTTTAGGGGTACATAGGTAGTTTATGGGTGTTAGTGTACTTTAGAGCACAGTAGTTAAGAGCTTTATAAACCGGCGTTAGCCCAGAAAGCTCTTAACTACTGACTTTTTTCTGCGGCTGGAGATTTGTTGTTAGATTTCTAACGCTCACTTCAGACACGACTCTAAATACCGGAGTTAGGAAGATCCCTTTGAAAAGATAGGATACGCAATTGACGTAAGGGGATCTGCGGTATGGAAAAGTCGTGGCTGAAAAGTGAGCGTTAGACCCTTTCCTGACTGACTCCAAATACCGGCGGTAGCCCAAAACCAGCGTTAGGAGCCTCTAACGCTGGTTTTCACGGCTACCGCCAAACTCCAAATCTAGGCCTTTGTGTTTATATTTTTGTAACCAAGTATTGGTAGAACTAGGATTAGAAAAATGGCTATATACTAATTTGTCACAAAGATTGGGGGACCTGCGTGGTGTCATGAGAAGAGCTTCTCCGACTATTTTACTTACTATTGGATCTACTTGAAGTAATTTCCAATGTTTAGTTAGTATTGCCCTGATGTCATTCCATTTATTATTAAAAGTAGATATAAATTTAATGGGGTTGTTACCATTATCTATTTGACCTGTTTACTATAGAATCTCATCCCTTGATTTTTGGTTTGCTCGCTGAAAATTTTGTTTCAGGTTTTTGCAAGGGTATCCCCTGTCTTTTAACCTGTTTGTCAAATTCTGTGCATGTGATTTATTAGACTTACTAGTTGAACAATTTCTCTTGCATCTTAAATACTGGTCATATGGTATCCCTCTTATCACTGAACCTATGTGATGGCTATCTGCACTCAGTATGGTATTAGCAGAAGTGTCCTTTCTGAACATTTCTGTTAATATTTCACCATTGTTGATCGAGATTTGTAAATCTAGAAAGGTAATAGTTTTTTGGCTGGAAGAAAAAGTAAATTTCAGATTCTGTTCATTCTGATTAATTAGTTTAATGAACTCTAAAAGTTCTATTTCTGTGCCATTCCACATTATCAAGACATTGTCCATGTACCGTGCCCATAGCAATATCTTGTCCTCATAGTGCGACAACTAATTTTGAATTTTATCAACCTCCCATTTGCAGAGGTAGAGACAAGCATATGTGGGGGCACAACTTGCCCCCATTGCCGTACCCAAAACTTGTCGATAAAATGTATTGTTGAACATGAAGAAGTTTCTCTCGAGTACAAATCTCAGTTCAATGCAGCAAAAAAAAAGAAGAAAAAAACAGGCTCTGACCTTGTAAAGTTACACAACCATATATACAGTTTCAGGGACATATAAGGGAAAAAATAGAAATAAATTTAGCACATAGTGAACTAAAGTTATACCAAGGTCTGTATTCACAAAACCAATATATTTTATGTGTTATTTATGATATAGTGAGTGAAAAGGCCCTAAATTGTATGATAGAAGCAGGTCCAGCCTGCATAGGGAGCATGTTGGAGGTTTTAGGGCAAAGTAATGTGTCGCAATACATATTGACGGCCACAGCAGCAGATAATAAATTTGCCCCCTATGTCACACACTAACAAACACAAGATAACAATAAGATATGTCCCAGGGAGCAAACAATGTAAGAGAGGCAAAACTAGATGCGTTGGCCACAAATCATTAACATATATACATAGCTATAAGTGTATGGTCGGGAAATTGAGTGTGCAGCGGTAACCTGCTTGGACAGCCAGACAGCTAGACAGGGTTAATCTAGCAAGACCATACATGCTTTATACACACTAGGTAAGCATTGCCTAAGCAATATTACCAATTTGCATGTTGTGAGGTATAAATTTTGCCCAAGGTGTGATATCATCCCCCTAAACATAAAAAATATTGACCGTCGCAACAGTAGCTATAACACTATGGGGTTAAGATGGCTAGAGTAAAAGGTCTACAGTCTCATTACTAGTAGTGTCTAAATAGGTTAAGTGCCAAAATGCGAGTACGCTAGGACCAAAGCAAATGTAGGTTTGTATGCAACTTTATTAAGCGATTAAACCACATCTCTCGGGTATGGGCCCTATACCCAAGGACAGGCATGTGAACTATATTAATACATCAGGTAGGTCCCAGTAGACTAGCCAATATTGATAGGCCTCCAAATTACCAGCCCAAAAATATAAGAATTAGGATATTCCACCCTGCCTCCCTGCAATCCCATTTGGACTATTAACTCTAGAACACTGACCCTTGCTCTGGGCTTCAAATCAAGGACAAAGGCTATGTGGATGTAATGTAAGGTGTAAGACCAACATTAACTAATGGCAATAGTACAGAAAAACAAAAAAGATCATGCTCTAAAATTAAAGGTTAGAAAAGAATATACTAGCTGCCCCCAGGAGCCAGTGAAAAAGCTAACATTGATTTAGGAGATCTTACAAACTTTCAGTACCCATGGTGAAAGACTGAGAAAGTCCTGCAATCTACTTGGAGTGGATAAGCACAACAGAAATCAAGTCAATTCTAGGTGTATGGTGGGAAGGTGGTAATGTAAATAAAATAAGTAAAATAAGTAGCTTAGGGACTGACAGGCTTATTATGAGCAAGGGGAAGGGTAACTGGGTAAATGTATTAGGTATCAAATGCAAAGTACACTAAGTAGACAGGCTTCAGTGCTACAAGGCCACATAAACATACACAGATTTCCATGAACATATTGATTAACAAGGGAAAAATGCATGAATAGGATATTGGTAACATGTCTGAGACTTTATCATGTAAGAAAAAGACCCTACTTATACAGAGCGATTTACAGTGTAATGTAAAGCGAGATCTAAAAGCTAGATCCAGAATTCTTCCATAGAGCCATAAACTTGGAAAAAAGAATGGGCACCCACTGCCCCGGCTGCTGGCAGTGATGTACCCTAATTAGAAGCAACTCCAAGGCTCTACAAGCATGGCTAATACAATATAGATACCTCTTATCTAGAAATGTAGTATGATGGCTGCTCTAACTCATTAATATGTGATAGTCAAGCTAATTTTTCAGAGGTTATGTGCAGCTAAGAGTGTGTAGCAGGAGCCCAGATAGAAAAAGTTTGATATGGTGCAAGACATATCTGAGGGTTAAATAGGTCAAGTATCATATGCTAGGGTGTTAAGCAGTATTAGATTCAGCAAGGGAACACACTCTAGGTACTCGGTAAACATTTCTAGTTAGAACAGAGCCCTTTGCAACAATAGAGCAATACATTGCATAATATATAAGACAGTGTATAATACAGATTAATCTATCTAGATTGCATACAACTGAAGGTAACTAAAGTGGCTAATCAGTAGTGTGCTAAAGCATCAAGTCCAAGGCTGGTCTCCACCAAAACAAATAAGACCATTTTATATAAATATAGGGAATGTCAGTTTTTTAATTCAATCTACCACAAAAACCCAGTAAAATACAATTATAAAGGTCTCTGAAAGTGAAATAGAAAATTATGATTTCACAAAAGGAGATTAATAAGTGAATTGTGCATTACTAAGTTAGGGTGCCCGGTTTCTCTTATGTTCTCTTTAATCAATATGCAGCCTGGGTGAGAGATGAAGCAGTGGAGCGGCATACTAGAAGGGAGAAGCTTTTACCCCGCTCCAGAACGGTAACACTAGATTCAACCTCTCCATAGAGATCAGGTCATCGCTTTTGCATATGATGAAATAACTGCCTGGGTCCCATAGCTTCCGAGACACTATCTTCTGAGGTACTCCGTGTAAGCGTGTCAAACCACGGTATAGTAAGTGTCTGTCTTCATCACTAAAAACATGTTCACCCACCCTAGCAAGTTCAAGAGGCAGGACTGACTGTGCAGTCAGGTCAGAGAGCATCTGGCCGCTACCAGCGATACTTAGCTTGGTTTTAACTAAGAGTGTAAGATTCCTAACCCCTCTGGCTGTTGCCCCAGTCTTAGAGCTACTCACAGTTATATCGGCAACAGGGGGAAGGAATTCCATCTCCCAATCTTCCTGTGTTGGCAGTATAGTGAGTTGAATCTCGCCCATTTTAGTGGATATCGGCTGATCAGCTCTCTGTGCAAGCTGTGATTCGATACTCACTCGGTTCTCTTTTCGGTACTTCAGCTGATCAAGGTCCAAGTAGGTGTTAGCGTATACCGAAGGCATCTTAGAGCCACTTTCACGGTTCGTGTTGTGTAATTTGCTAGATGGGTCAGAAGAGCAGGTAACTCTCTTAAAAGCTGCCACTAGCATCCGCTCCAGACTCAGGAAATGGGCATCAATTAATGTCAAGAGTTGCTCTCCCCACGTGGCAGACGCCATCTTTAACTTCTGCTCTGCGAGAATAGTGGCGTTGTTATTACTAGAAGCGCCCTCAGAATACTCTAGAGAAGTGCCCCGTGCGAAGCAGGAAGATGGCACATGAACTGCATTTTGTAGTTTCAAATTTGAGATGCAGTCAATGCCTCCTCAGACCTGTTGTGGAGCATAATGACTGAATGCGGTATCGCTGTATTCCAGAACATCAGCCATCAGTTATTTGTAGTACAAGAGCTCCCTGATATTTAGATACCATCATGTATAAGTCTTCTAGCCTTGATGTGGTTTGAGGGATTACTAAATATAGGGAGAGCAAAGGCTTTTTTATGGGAATAGTTAGATATGTAAGCCAGAGCTCCTCCAAAACATGTCTGCACTCTATAGCAGTTGGCTCCGCCCCCCATTTTCTAATTAAAAAAAAAATAAAACTACAAAAACATTTAACATAGTATAACATATCTCAAAACATGGAGTGGAAGAAGTCCTCTAGTTGAGCCCTCCACTCCAGGGAAGGGGTGACCGGTTGAGGGAGGGGAGGGAGGGGGGGGGAGACCCACACCCCGGCACAGACAACACAGGAGAGATGTGGAAGTTTCACAAGGTCTGCATAGTGTCAGATTACTGGGCTAGAAGTGAGGTGGAAGTGATACAATCATACTGTAGGAATAAAAGGGGCTGGACACCATCTACCACGAAGATTTTCTTCCATCATAAATAAGAAGTTATGGAAAGGATACAGAATCCTATCTCTCACTTGTGGAGATAAATAAAGAAGGTAAGGTTCCCTTTACGAATAAAAGCTTTGATTCTCCTTTCTAGATCTCCCTGAACATCTGCTTGTTCTAAGAGTACCTGTGTATGTATGGTGTGCAATAATTTCTGAAAGGGAGGAGCTCTATTGGACACCCAGTATTGCAGGATTAACCTCCTGGTAAGGAGTATCACAGAATAAAGAAATTTCTGGCGCCCTGGTGCAACCTCAAAATCATGCAGAAAAATAATGTTGGATGGTGTTAAGTCAACCCTCTCAGTCAACACCTTCTGGAGCCAAAACTTTAGTTTGCCCCACAGTTTAGTGAGTTTGGGACAATCCCAGGTAAGATGCGTAAGGTCTGGGGATTCAAGGGAGCATTTGGTGCATTTGTCTACTGCCTGCTGAACCATTTTAGCTCTTAGTTTTGGGAGAATGTATGCCTGGTGGAGTAATTTGGTGTGGGCTTCTCTCGAGTATGCAGAGAGAGTGGTCATACGAACTTTTGAAAAACTTTCTGTCAAGTCTGGTAGGGTAATTGAGATGTTTCTTGTCTCTTGCCATTTGTTATAGATTGTCTGTAGGACCGGTTGCTCTAGGTGGGCTGCTAATGCATTATAGATGTTGGTGATGGAGTGCGATCCCTGTTGTGCAAAGCGGAACAGTTTATCTATGATGGAGTTTGTGTTTGTGATTTGGTTAGATGTGATGAGAGATTGAACATAGTGTCTGCATTGAAAATAGGCAAACATAGTGTTAGGTGGGATACCGTAGGTTTCCTTTAAACTTTGAAATGAGTGGACCTGGAGTGTGGAAGTATTTAGCATTTGTGCAATGGAAGTCAGTCCCAAGGTTTGCCAATCTTGGAAGGCTCTGGTAGTGTAACCCGGGATAAACTCAGGGTTTCCTTGTATAGGTAAGTATTTAGACACCCCCTGGTTTATTTTCCAAAATCTACACATCTTGCGCCATGCCCTTAATGGGTCACGAAACAGTATGCTTTGAGAGATGTGGGAGGGAAGGGACGCCAGCTTAGCGTGTGGCAAATAAGCCACTTTGAAAGGTGCGATAATGTCAAATTCTACAGCAGGGGTTAAGTAGTCAGATCTGGTGAGCCACCCTATAACCAACTTGGCTAGCGTTGCCCAGTTATACCACAGGATGTTCGGAAATTTGAGACCTCCCGCATCTAGTGACATTGACAGTTTAGATTTGCTAATCCTATGTTTCTTCTGATTCCAAACAAAGGAAGCAAAAGCAGAAGAGATGGTTTGTGTGTCCCTGTTATGAAGTAATAGAGGAAGCATCTGCAATGGGTATAGAATTTTTGGCAGAATAATCATTTTAAGTAGGTGGATTCTACCGTGGAGAGAAAGAGGGAGCCCCCTCCAACTTCTAATAAGATCTTGTGAATTAGCTATGGCCTTGGGGATGTTAAGGTGGTATATACGTGTGGGGTCTACATGCAGGTGTATGCCTAAGTATTTAAATGAACCAGTCGTGATACATAAATTTGTGTCCTTAAGCAAGGTGTTTTTGCTATTCTGGAGCCAAGTCACCTCTGATTTATCAACGTTTATCTTATAACCTGTGAATCTACCGAAAATAATGTAGTTTTATTACTAAATAAAGTTTATGTAAAATACATTTCTATACCTATATATTTATAGGAATAGACATACAGGTATAGGCGTATATATATATATTTATAATACAAATAGTATGTGTACAGCAAAAAGTCAGATGTTAACAAACAAAATGCCTAACACAATGAGCTAAGAAACAATACTCTCCTTGAAAAAGAACGACCGCTGCCCTCTTTCAGTCTCTCCCCAGGGAGTGTATAGACAATGGAAAATGGAAATAGATGGTGCTGGTCTTGATAAGAAATCAGTTTCTCTAATAATAGAGAGAAAAAGACTTGATGTACGTATTAAAATCAAGTTAATAAAGTACAGTATACTCACTCCTTAAGTAACATGGATTCAGCTTGTTAGGAGTGTCTTTCTTTGAAATGTGGTGGTATAATTCCAAAGGAAATATCAGCTGGGCTAGTAATGGAATAAAAACAGTGTGTTAGACCATTAATAACAAATTAAGTAGTAACTTACTTATTAAATATAATAAGTCCAGCTCGTCACAGCAGAAAGAAAGAAGATGGAAATCTCCTGTTGTATAAAAATATGTGTTTATTTCAGATCTACGCATTTCAACGCACAAGCGTCTTTTTCAAGAGCAATAATAAAATCAAATAATAAGTTTTCATGGTGCTGTGACTCTTGAAGCCTGTTTATATACAGGTGTGTTGGTGTTCCAATTTCTTGTATCAAACAGGAAATTGGACTCGCATAGAATAAATACAGACAAATATAAAGATGTTTATGCCCAACAAACTAGCCTTTGCATTGCAAAAATGATTTTATGCCATTTGTATCAGATTTATTGAAATTTCGGTATATCGCTGGGTATAAACATGTACACGGAATACATTAACCAATGAGAAAGTTACCCTTGAGATGATATCCAATCAGAGAAAAGTGTTTCTTTAAGTCCTCATTCGAGTACTAACTTTCTTCAAGTTCCTTTTCAGGTCCGTTGATACAAGAAATTGGAACACCAACACACCTGTATATATACCGGCTCCAAGAGTCACAGCACCATGAAAACTTTTTATTTGATTTTATTATTTCTCTTGAAAAAGACGCGTGTGCATTGAAACGCGTAGAGCTGAAATAAACACATATTTTTATACAACAGGAAATTTCCATCTTCTTTCTTTCTGCTGTGACGAGCCGGACTTATTATATTTAATAAGTAAGTTACTACTTAAAGGGACACTGTACCCAAAAAATTTCTTTTGGGATTCAGATTGAGCATGAAATTTTAAGCAACTTTCTAATTTACTCCTATTATCAAATTTTCTTCATTCTCTTGGTATCTTTATTTGAAATGCAAGAATGTAAGTTTAGATGCCGGCCCATTTTTGGTGAACAACCTGGGTTGTCCTTGCTGATTGGTGGATAAATTCATCCACCAATAAAAAAGTGCTGTCCAGAGTACTAAAACCAAAAAAAAGCTTAGATGCCTTCTTTTTCAAATAATGATAGCAAGAGAACGAAGAAAAATTGATAATAGGAGTAAATTAGAAAGTTGCTTAAAATTGCATGCTCTTTCTGAATTACAAAAGAAAAAATTTGGGTTCAGTGTCCCTTTAATTTGTTATTAATGGTCTAACACACTGTTGATGGAGTTTTTATTCCACTCCTAGCCCAGCTGATATTTCCTTTGGAATTATATCACCATCATTTCAAAGAAAGACACTCCTAACAAGCTGAATCCATGTTACTTAAGGAGTGAGTATACTGCACATTATTAACTTGATTTTAATACGTACATCAAGTCTTTTTCTCTCTATTATTAGAGAAACTGATTTCTTATCAAGACCAGCACCATCTATTTCCATTTTCCAGTGTATATATATAAATATATATAAATATATATATATATATATATATATATATATATATATATATATATATATATATATATACAGTATATATATATATATTATATATATATATATATATATATATATATATATATATATATAGGTGGAAGGGGCTCATATATTGAGCACTCATTGTACTGTCGGACTTGACTCTCAAACCCTGAGACTATATCTTACAATTGGGTTGTAACCGGCCGGTGCAACTCTCTTTGAAAACAATCTTTTAAACACATAGGAAGAATTGGATTACTATTCCTTATTTGGCATTTGTTTTATGTTTTATGGTTACCTCATTATCATTGAGGTCTGTCAATGTAAGTGTGCATTTGGCTGAAACGTTTTTATATGTGTCTATATAAATAATAACAATATTACACCTTCTCTCCTTTACACAATATTGGGCAATCTACTGAGGAGACTGTCTGTGTGCCAACTTATCCTACTATCTGGAGACAAATCACTTATTAGAGTTGGGTGAATAACAGTTTGGAGACAACAGGGGCGGAGCTTGAGACCAAAGCAAACTATACAGCATTCACAGCACTTGTTGGGAATCTGCCTGATCACGCCTCACACTTACCTCATACAATTGGGGGGTGTCTAGTAAGTAGATTATATAAACCTCAGTGGATATTAACTGTTTTGAAACTCCCGAATTGTTAAGACTCACCATCTCATCTAACTATTACCACTATTATCTTCATGTTCTCATTTGATAAAAGATAAAATTACTATTGTTATTAGCATTGTTATCCTGTAATTTGAGACCATTACCATTATTATCTTGATGTTCTCATTTGACAAAAGATAAAGTTTTATTTCACATTGCCATATCTAATGTTTACAAATTCCTAATACAACAATATATATTTTTGGTGGGCACACTTACTGGCGCTGAATTCCTTCCAGCACTCTTCTTTTCAAATATATATATATATATATATATATATATATATATATATATATATATATATATATATATATATATATATATATATATATATATATATATATATATATAAATAAACTGTATATATATATATATATATATATATATATATATATATATATATATATATATATATATATAAATATATATATATATATATATATATATATAAATATATACATATGTATTTACAATAAAAAGGACATTGTTTTGTATGTGAAGAACATTGGAATGTGAAATAGTAATTCCTGGTGGGTTTAGTGCACTTGAAGAAACATGATAGGGTTAACTCGCAGGTATGGGTGTTAGTTTTTTTTGCAGTTTTATCGCTTCATTGAAGCCTATAGGAGAATAGCGTAGTTTGCAAACTCGTATTCTAGCCCTAGGCCAGTTAAGGAAAGCAAATGATAAACTGATAACTGTTGTTGTAACCTGTGCACAAATTATCATTATTCTGCTACTACTGACTTCAGTGATAACAGCCTTTTGCTAATGCTCATTAACATTTCTCATTTTCAATTTCATAATAATTTATTTTTGCAAATTAGAAATTGTGAAAAAAGAATGGAAAAAAAAAGTCTAGGTTACTGTTATTCCTGTAGGATATTTAATGTGAAATTCAACTCTGACAATGTATTTCCTTTACACAATAACCCTAGTTTGAATGTATTGGCACATATGTTTGTATAGGCTTGTCACTTTTGTTCAACAATGGCAGTTTTTTTTGTTACTAAAAATTTCTAATCTAGAGGTGTTTTCTACATTCATTTTTAGCCATATTAAGGTACAAAAGATTGTTGAGTAAGATAAGAAAATATGATTGTTCTATCTTTTTTGTGTTTTAACAAGAAAGACAATTTACATTTCTGTTGTGTTAAGTAGATAGGCTATTTTATATCTTTAGGCTTAAAGTAGCATTTATCTCAGGTCCTGCTTCATTTTTATAGTAATTTAATGAAAAGTACTTTAACACTAAATTAACCTTACATGTGGCTAATAATCTATTTAATGCAGGAGAAATAACATGTAGGTTTTGCTGCTCCATTGAGGACTCAATTAGCTTTTACACAGAGAGAATGATTATATAGAGCCTGAAAACAAGACAATAAATGAAAATAATCATTGTGAAACATTTAATTGAGCCTAATTAGTACTGAATTTTTTAGCTGGGGATATTTGTATGATTTATATCTGCACGTCTCTAGCAATATTTGTTCACAGCATTTAATAAATGCTAGTGTAGATGTCAATAATAAAGTAATTGCACTTTAGTAATGGTGGCTAATATAAAACTATTAAAATATACATTTAGATTTTATTTATAACTTTTAGTATTGTTATGTGTTAACTATTAGTACAGTATAATTATTTTAGTTCATAATTAAATAAACAACACAGTGTAAAAGATAAAGGGCTATATTACGAGCGTCATGCTCACCTTTGTGTGCGATCAACATTGACTTTTTCCACGTGAAGGAAATAACATAAGTATTATGAGTTGAAAGAATGCTTTTGCTCCAGCGCAATATTAATTTATATTCATGTCTAAATATGTGTATGTATGCATATATGTGTGTACATATATATTTAAAGGGACAGTCAGGTCCAAAAAAAACTTTCATGATTTAAATAGGGCATGCAATTTTAAACAACTAACCAATTTACTTTTATCACCAATTTTGCTTTGTTCTCTTGGTATTCTTAGTTGAAAGCTAAACCTAGGAGGTTTTTATGCTAATTTCTTAGACCTTGAAGCCTCTAATCTGAATACATTTTGAGCACTAGAGGGCATTAGTTCACATGTTTCATATAGATAACATTGAGCTCATGCATGTAAAGTGACCTAGGAGTGAGCACTGATTGGCTAAACTGCATGTCTGTCAAAAGAACTGAAATAAGGGGCCAGTCAGCAGAGGCTTAGATACAGGATAATTACAGAGGTAAAATGTGTATTATTATAACTGTGTTGGATATGCAAAACTGGGGAATGGGTAATAAAGGGATTATCTTTCTTTTTAAACAACAAAAATTCTGGTGTTGACTGTCCCTTTAAGTATTTATGTGTTTTTTTCTATATATTTATGGTACATATTTAACATTCCAATGTTTTTCACTTACAGAACAATGTACTTTTTATCGTTAATACATATTTCTAGATATAGCTATAAATACCTATACCTGTATATCTATTCCTACAGATATACAGGAATAGATATCTATTTAGTATCATATATATATATATATATATATATATATATATATATATATATATATATATATATATATATATATATATATATATATATATATATATGTGTAAACGATAAAGAAGGGATCCAGGCGTATATATATATTTAATAATACAAATTACTTTATTTTCTGTGTGAAGAACACAGGTATGTAAAATATGCGTAACATACATCAGGGTTCCCAATTTAGGTCTAACGAGATCGGGTTAACTCACGTGAAGAACTGCTAACTTTGATGCACGTTCTTGAAATATTTAATATAAAATATTAAAAATATTAATACTAATTATTAAACATGATTATAAATACTGTAATATATATATATATATATTATGGATTATTTAGATTTTTTTTACAGTTTATATAATATTTTTTAATAAATATATATAGAAATATGTATTTACAATAAAAAGTACATTGTTCTGTATGTGAAGAATATTAGAATATGAACAATTAATAACTCCTGTCAGGGTAGCGTGTGATCAATAGGCATTAGTTTTTTTCTTCTGCTTTCTCTATTAACTTCTATGGGAAGAATACGTTGGCGCATGACGGGTTTCATTCTTTCACAACATTTTTACTTTTAACTCGTAATACACGTGCTACCCAACGCGTGCTAAAAGCTTTCATCTAGCAAACTTTACTCGAGCAGGGTCGCTAAATGGCGCTCCACTCGTATTCTAGCCCAAAATAAGTAATCTTTCTACAATGAAAACATACAGCTAGATAACGAGTTGTGCGTTAGGGTAAAAAAGCAGCGTTAAGAGGTCCTAACGCTGCTTTTTTACGCCCGCTGGTATTACGAGTCTTGAAGGTTTAGGTGTACTGCACACTTCTTTGGCCTTACCGCAAAATGACTTACGTAAACTTTGTAAAGTCTTTTTTCTATGGGACTTCCATAGCGCCGGTATTACGAATCTGTCCTGGGAGGCCAAAAAGTGAGCAGTACAGCCTACCCTGTCAAGATCCCTAACGCATTTAAAAGTCAGTAGTTAAGAGTTTAAGAGTGCTAAAAAGTACACTAACACCCATAAACTACCTATTAACCCCTAACCTGAGGCCCTCCCGCATCGTAAACACTCCGGACACCGCCGCCACCTACATTATATTTATGAACACCTAATCTGCTGCCCCCAACATCGCCGACACCTAGTATATTTATTAACCCCTAATCTGCCGCCCCAATGTCTCCGCAACCTACCTATACTTTTTAAGCCCTAATCTGCCGCCCCCAATGTCGCCGCCACTATAATAAACATATTAACCCCTAAACCGCCGCACTCCCGCCTCGCAAACATTAGTTAAATATTATTAACCCCTAATCTGCCGTCCCTAACATCCCCGCCACCTACCTACATTTATTAACCAATAATCTGCCGCCTCCAACGTCGCCGCCACTATATTAAAGTTATTAACCCCTAAACCTAAGTCTAACCCTAAACCTAACACCCACTAACTTAAATATAATTTAAATAAATCTAAATAAATATTCCTATCATTAACTAAATTATTCCTATTTAAAACTAAATACTTACCTATAAAATAAACCCTAAACTAGCTACAATATAACTAATAGTTACATTGTAACTAGCTTAGGGTTTATTTTTATTTTACAGGCAAGTTTGTATTTATTTTAACTAGGTAGAATAGTTATTAAATAGTTATTAACTATTTAATAACTACCTAGCTAAAATAAAGAAAAATTTACCTGTAAAATAAAACCTAACCTATGTTACACTAACACCTAACACTACAATATAATTAAATAAATTAACTATATTAAATACAATTACCTAAATTAAATTAGCTAAAGTACAAAAAATAAAACACTAAATTACAGCAAATAATAAACAAATGACAGATATTTAAACTAATTACACCTAATCTAATTGCCCTATTAAAATAAAAAAGCCCCCCCAAAATAAAAAAAACCTAGCCTAAACTAAACTATCAATAGCCCTTAAAAGGGCCTTTTGCGGGGCATTGCCCCAAAGTAATCAGCCCTTTTACCTGTAAAAAAATACAAACAACCCCCCCAACAGTAAAACCCACCACCCACACAACCAACCCCCAAATAAAATACTATCTAAAAAAACCTAAGCTCCCCATTGCCCTGAAAAGGGCATTTGGATGGGCATTGCCCTTAAAAGGGCAGTTAGCTCTTTTGCCGCCCAAACCCTAACCTAAAAATAAAACCTACCCAATACACCCTTAAAAAAAAACCTAACACTAACCTCCTGAAGATCGACTTACCGGGCGGCATCTTCATCCAAGCCGGGCCGAAGTCCTCAACGAAGCCGAGAGAAGTCTTCATCCAAGCTGGGCGAAGTAGTCCTCCAGACAGGCAGAAGTATCTTCTATCTTCATCCATCCGGCGCAGAGCGGGTCCATCTTCAAAACATACGACGCGGAGCATCCTCTTCATCCGACAACTAAAGCTGAATGAAGTACCTTTAAGTGACTTCATCTAAGATGGCGTCCCTTAGATTCCGATTGGCTGATATAATTCTGTCAGCCAATCGGAATTAAGGTAGAACAAATCCTATTGGCTGATCCAGGGGTTAGTAAGTGTAAGATTAGGGGTTAATAAGTGTAAGATTAGGGGTGTTTAGACTCGGGGTTCATGTTAGGGTGATAGGTGTAAACATAAATTTTATTTCCACATAGGAATCAATGGGGCTGCGTTAGGGAGCTTTACTCTGCTTTTTTGCAGGTGTTCTTGTCTTTTAATGATGGGTTCCTGAAAACTCGTAATACCAGCGCTGCAGGCAAGTGAGTGGTGAGGGAAAACTGCTCGTTAGCACCGCACAGCCTCTAACGCAAAACTCGTAATCTAGGCCATTGTCTTTATTTATTATAGCTCCTGTATTGTGCTGTAGAATATGTTGATGCAATAATAATAAATAATAATTAGCTAGATTACGAGTTTGGCGTTATGAGTGAAAAAGCAGTGTTATGGACCATAACGCTGCTTTTTCCTTAACGCTGCTTTTACAAGTCTTGTCGGTATAGGTGTACCACACACATTTTAGCCTGTCATGCAACATCAACACCGCACTTTTAAGACGAGTTTGCCTGGGAGGCCAAAAAGTGAGTGGTACACCCTATACTGACAAGATCCGTACCTCCATCTAAAGTCAGTAGTTATGAGTTTTACATTACAAAGCTGTAGCATAAAACTCATAACTAAAGTGTTAAAAAGTACACTAACACCCATAAACTACCTACTAACCCCTAAACCGAGGCCCTCCCACATTGCAAACACTATAATAAATGTATTAACCCCTAATCTGCCACTCCGGACATTGCTGCCACTATTAAAATGTATTAACCCCTATTCCGCCACTCCCAGACATCATCACCACTATAATAAACCTATTAACCCCTAAACCGCTGCTCTCCCACATCGCAAACACTATTTAAATATTATTAACCCCTAATCTGCCATCCGTCCACACCGCCGCTATAATAAACCTATTAACCCCTAAAGCCCCCCACAATGAAATATACTTAAATAAACTATTAACCCCTAAACTGAAAGCCCCCCACAACGCAATATACTAAAATAAACTATTAACCCCTAAACCTAACGACCCCCTAACTTATATTAAAATTACAATTTCGCTATCTTAAATTGAATTAAAACTTACCTGTCAAATTAAATAAATTAATTAACTAACAATTAAACTAAGATAATTATTAAACTACAATTAAACTAACTACCAATTAAATTAAACTAAACTACACATTAAAAAAAATACTAACACTACTCTAAAAATTACAAAAAGTAAAGTATTAAAAAAAAACTAAATTACATAAACAAACACTAAATTTTGAAAAATAAGAAGCAAATGATCAAAAATAAAAAGAATTACACCTAATCTAATAGCCCTATCAAAAAAAAAAGTCACTAGCCTAAAATAAACTACCAATGGCTCTTAAAAGGGCCTTTTGTGGGGCATTGCCCCAAAGAAATCAGCTCTTTTACCTGTAAAAAAAAATATAAACACCCCCCAACAGTAAAACCCACCACCCCCACACCCAACCCCCAAATGAAATAACTATATAAAAAAACCTAAGCTCCCCATTGCCCTTGAAAGGGCATTTTTATGGGCATTGCTCTTAAAAGGGCATTTAGCTCTTTTACATGCCCAGATCCTAAACTAAAAATAAAACCCACCCAAAAAACCTTTAAAAAACCTAACACTGGAGGGATCTGTCTCATGTTACTAACACCCTTAAATTGCACAAAGTTCAATATAGATGGGGCTTCCCAGTTTCACTGATAGCCTCAGCAAATAACAAGACGGCCGTTTTCAGACCTGGATCTGACCTCAACCTCTTCTACAAGGAACTCTCCCTTCCAGCGACCTCAACCAGAGGAGAATCTGTATTAAACATCAGAGATGCTCAAGAAACCGCAACACCTCTAGGAGCCTCTTCTGGCACGGGCTGACTTTCCACAAATAACCTCATGGCTCTCCTCAAACACTCAACCTTAAAGGTCCTGTAGCATAACCACCATGAGATGTCTACGCGACTAGGATACCTTCTGAAACTTGATTTGACATGACCTCATTCCCATGGTTCAAAAGGGATGTGGGATCCTTGGAAAATCCCTTGTGAGGACAGCATTCAAAGATGTATCCTTTTTGGTTGTTCTTACTCAGACTTAAGAGTTCAGGGTAGCCCCACCGGTCCAATACATCCTGTTATACCCCAAGCACATTCTACTGATCATATTTGTGTACTGAATTTCTTATACAGTGTTGAATACCTGGTAGAATGCATAACTGGTGTCTTCTTCTCCTTTACAGGCCTCTCTCAACAAGAGATAGAACTGCATTTCTATGAATGATCATTGTCTACCCTTACGTGTAGAGTTTAAAGAGTTATAAAGTTAATCATTAATATATGGGGTTTTTTCTGTTCAGAGTTCATCAGGAGAGTACTCCTAATTGTTTGTCATGTTTGCAATTTGTTTATGCTTTTTGCCTTTCATGTATATCGTTAAAGAACACATTTGTATCCCACCAGGATAATTGATCCTCCCTTGAGGAGATAGGGTCTGCATTTTCAAGTTACAATTTAAAAAGTACCGCTATTTTTTTTGTAATAAATATTTAAATTATGCCCTAATTCTACCTGAGCTCACTCCCCCCCCCCAGTAGGGGGATATCTAGAATTTGCTTAACTAAAGCCGGTATCACCCAGAGATAACAAACAACAAGTCACTTTGGCTGGAGTGACGCATCAATGTATGCAATGTAAGTCAGGTACCCCTCCACTTCCTTCCCCTCCCTCCTCTTCCCTACTCCCACCCCCCCATATCCTCCCCTCTTTCCCAATACCCATGCCATCATAGAAAATGCCCTCTGTATCACGCACACCACATAGTCGGTTGTGAAGACACTTCCCCAGTGTAGTTACCTCTTAAACCAAGGTTTTCAAGTCCATTCTCGGAGTACTACTTCCCTCTATTACTCTGATAAATTTATAAAGGGTAATAAACCTGTTCCCTCAGCTCTTTACCATATCCTTGTACCCTTATTTACTCCTCTAAATCTCCTCCTAGATCTTTCTTTTTCTCTCTTCCCTTCTCTACCTGTGTTTCCTTTTTTTTTAAATGCCTCAGAGTAGATTTCATGAACATGCTCTTAAACTATCTTCAATAAATGCAAAAGGGCTCAACAACCCGGGCAAATGTTTCATTGCACTCAGAGAACTGAACAAATTAAAAAAGTCAAATCAACCTGCTCCAAGAAACACATTTTCAAAAAGGAAGGGAACCCCACTGGACCCCGAGACACTTTCCCATTGCTCTTTTTGCTTCCGGCTCAGATAAAAAAGGTGGGGTGGGAATTCTCATTCACAAAACATTACCCCTAAAAATCACACATCTAACTAAAGACCCAAATGGACGATATATTCTTCTAGTGGGCACACTATATGGTCAACCCCTCACTATACTAAATGTTTATGCACCCCATCAAGCACAGGATAAATTCTTAAAAAATGCTCTGAATGCACTGTTAGATCATGCTAAAGGAGTAATCTTCCTAGCTGGTGACTTTAATCTTAGCATTGATCCCCTTATAGACGCTTCAAAAGGAACCACCAGTGTGCCTGGCACAGTCTTTAAAAAAGTTAGACATGCCTTAAATAACCATTCCCTGCACGACACATGGAGAACGCTGCACCCCAAGGATAGAGACTATACCTTCTACTCTGCACCACACAACTGCTACACACGCATAGACTATGTGATGACTGATTCCCATGGTCTAGCTCTTGTCACACAATGCGATATAGGAAATATCACCTGGTCGGACCACGCTCCAGTTACCTGCTCCATACTATGGCCTGATCTACCGCTCACCAATAAAATTTGGAGGCTAGATGACTCACTCTTGGACAACCCACTTGTCCTTGAGGAAGCAGAAAGGGCTCTTTCTGAATACTTCTCCCTCAACACGAACACGTCCTCCTCCCCCATAATAGAGTGGGAAGCCCACAAAATGGTAATTCGGGGAATATTCATCAAACACAGCGCTAGATTAGCAAAACAAGCTAGGATATATCACACAAATCTTCTAGATAGAATCAGCACCCTGGAGAGATCACACAAGCAGGACCTCTCTGATGATACCTGTAGGCAGGAGTTAATGTCCGCAAGAACAGAATTAAAGCAGTACCTTATGAAAACACAGCAACGTAACGCCCTACATCTTAAGCAACACTACTATGAAGGAGGCAATAAGCCGGGAAAAATCTTAGCGAGAACCCTTCAAAGGAAACAGCTAGCTACATACATTCATTCTTTACAAACTAAAGAAAGCACAATTACTCACAGTAGTAAACTTATAGCCTCCACTTTCAGAGACTATTACAAGACACTTTACAATATTAATAACACTAACCCATCCCCACAATCACAGCTCACTGCAGGGAACTTCACAGAACAGATGGAGGATTTCTTTTCTAGCCTCCACCTTCCCACTCTAAATGAAACTGAAAGGTCGGATCTTGCAACCGCCATCACAATAGATGAGCTACATCAGGCTATCAAGGACACCCCATCTGGTAAGAGCCCTGGCTCGGATGGCCTTACTTCTAGATATTACAAACTTCTTAGTAACTTGCTCTCTCCCCATCTGCTCCAGCTTTTTAACAACTTAAGCAGAAACCTTACCTTATCTAAAGCACTTCTAGAAGCCCACATCACAGTGATACCTAAAGTAGGGAAAACAGCATCACGCCCTGAGAACTTTAGACCTATTTCACTCATAAATACAGATATGAAACTACTAGCGAAAGTCCTCGCTAATAGACTTAATAAATACCTGCCCAAACTGATTGCCAATGACCAGGTGGGTTTTGTCCCGGGAAGAGAAGCCCGGGATAACACCGTTAAAATTCTGCAACTGATAAATCACACTAAAATTACAGACACGCCTCTGGTCCTTCTCGTGACAGACGCGGAAAAGGCCTTCGACAGGGTTCAATGGTCTTTTTTGCAGAGAACCATGTTGGGGATGGGTATCCCAGAGCCCTTTTTGAACATAGTTATGGCATTGTACTCTTCCCCAAATGCTAGAATTAGGGTCAACGGAACTTCATAATAACAAATGGTACAAGGCAGGGATGCCCTTTATCTCCCTTACTCTTTGCCATATCAATGGAGGTACTAGCCCACAAGGTCAGAAATAGCACAGACATAAAGGGTATGGTAATAGGAGATGAAGAACATAAACAAGCTCTCTATGCCGATGATGCACTATTTATCCTGGCTGATGCTGAAACATCCATCCCTGCTCTAGTTAAGATAATGAATAGCTATAGCAGGATTTCTAACATTCAGTTAAATTTCTCCAAATCCAAATTCCTCAATATAAACTCTAACCCGACTCATATCAAACAATTAAGCAACACTTACAATATTCCTATAGCCCAGAATAAGCTGAAATATTTAGGAATTTACCTAACTGCCTCCACACCAGACCTGTTTAGATTTAACTATAACGCTATAAAAAATGAAATAATCCGAGATTTGTCCTCTTGGAAGAACAAAAAACTCTCATGGTTGGGAAGGATAGGGGTTCTCAAAATGAATATCCTGCCACGCATATTATATTTGTTCCAAACCCTTCCCATTTCGATCCCAGAGGGATATATCACACAATTACAAAAAGATTTTGAACAGTACATGGGACGGAGCTAGACCCAGAATTCCTAGAAAAACCATGTACCTCCCTAGAGATGAGGGGGGCCAGGGGGTGCCCTGTTTAGAAAGATATAAACAAGCAATATCACTTCAACACGTAGTGGAGTGGGCACACAACTTCAATAATAAAGCATGGATCAGTATAGACAGGCAAATTTTTAAGGTGAACGATGTAGCAACGTTGGGATGGACAACTCACCATAAAAGACCCATATTAATTGATAAATATCATGTTACAGCAGGGATACTAACTGACTGGGACAAAATCATTGCCACCAGCACACACATCTCCTCTAGGCACTCTCCACTTACACCAATCATTGAACAGGTAGATCTTCATTATTTTCGACTGGGCTTCTCCAGGGTGCAACCTTATAGCTTAAGAACAGGGACGGTGCTCTTCATCACGAAAGATGGAAGAATAAAAACACAGTGTGAACTGGGGGAAACTCATGAGGGGATCTTCTCCTCTTGGCTACACTACCACCAATTGATTCACTTCATCTCTCCCCATAAATATAGGGAGGACCTGGGCAGAAAGCTAACGCCTTTCGAGGACCTATGCATTATGCAAGCGACCCCATCGCATTTGATATCGAAACTCTATAAAATACTCAACAACCCTGTCCCACTCAATCTTCCGTCATACACGTACTCATGGAAGAGAGAGCTAAATTGTAACTTAGATGACGAGGCTTGGCTTCAAGCCTTCAGACTGACTAAAAAGACCTCAGTCTCAGCGGTGACACAGGAAATACACATTAAGCTTCTCTGTAGATGGTACCTTACCCCATCTCGCTTGCACAAGATATACCCCACGCTCAATAACACATGTTGGAGGGGATGCGGAGAAGAGGGATCTCTTCTCCACATATGGTGGGCATGTCCTCGACTGAAAGATTTTTGGCAGGATACACTGTCAGAAATGTCGGAGATATTAGGAACACAGATAAATCATGAACCAAATACCCTACTACTTATCTCACTCCCCAAAATGCCAGGAGTGGGTAAACAACCGCTGCTACTAATTATGCTTACAGCGGCTAAAAAAAATATCCCGAAATTCTGGAAAACCCAAAGAATCCCTTCCATAGAGGACTGGAAAACAGCAGTCGATGATCTCCTCTTGCTGGAGAGGTATCACTATCTAAAAACACATAAGTTAGAAGTATATGAGATGATGCTAGCACTATGGAGCAAACAGATATAGCCTAAGAACCATACATACTCTTAATCTTCGGTATGGCCTTATAGTAATGGAACGTCTAGGGTTTTTTTTTTTTCTCTTTCCCCCTCCTCCTGTGGCTGATGCTCTTCTCTTTCTCTTCTTTTCCCTCTTTTCCTTCCTACCTTGTATTCGTACTACCTGCTGAGACCTGCAACCTTGCTCTCAGCTACAGTTGTGCACTTGTACACCTGCTCGTATTAACACTTGATTAAATGTGAAAAGTTGTTCAGCTTTACGAGAAAGATTGTTATAGCTTAAAGACTCAACCTCATGATTATACTTTCTCCTTTAATTGCGATTTCTGATTGAATGGACAATTTCGGTGCCTTAGCCTGCTATATATCACTATGAAACTGTTTGGACTTTAACAAGATATATATAGCCAGATACTATGTTCATTATATTGTTGTCAATGTACCCTTGTTGTCATTCTGATTATCTCAATAAAAAATGTATAATAAAAAAACAAAAAAACCTAACACTAAACCTCGACGAGCCACTTACAGTTCTTGAAGTCCCGCTTGAAGGATCCATCCAGCCGGCGAAGTCATCATCCATGCGGCAAGAAGTCTTCATCCAGGCGGCCTCTTCGATCTTAATCCAGCCGGCGAAGTCCTCATCCAGACGGCAAGAAGTTTTTATCCACACTGCATCTTCTATCTTTATCCATCTGGGGCGGAGCGGGTCGATCCTTAAGATATCCGGTGCAGAGCATCATCTTCATACGGTCTCCGTCATACACTGGAACATCAATGCAAGTGACGTCATCCAAGATTGCGTCCCTTGCATTCCTATTGGCTGAAAGATTTCAATCAGCCAATAGGATTAGAGCTGCTAAAATCCTATTGGCTCTTCCAATCAGCCAATAGGATTAGAGCTGCTAAAATCCTATTGGCTGTTCCAATCAGCTAATAGGATTGAGCTCTCAAATTGTAAATTTAATTTAGCTATATTTTTATTATGGTAAAGTTAGTGGGTGTTAGGGTGTTAGGGTTAGGGATAGTGTTAGGTTTAAGGGTTAATGGATTTATTTAGTGGTAGTGATGTGGGAGGCCAGAGGTTTAGGGGTTAATAACTTTAGTATAGTGGCAGTGACATCAGGAGCGGCAGATTAGGGGTTAATAGTTTTATGTAGGTGGCGGTGATGTTGGAGGTGGCAGATTAGGGGTTAATAACTGTATGTAGGTGGCGGCGATGTTGGGGGCAGCAGATTAGTGGTGTTTAGACTTGGGGTTTGTGTTAGGGTGTTAGGTTTAAACATTATTTTCTATTTCCCCATAGACATCAATGGGGCTGCGTTACAGAACTTTTGTTTTCGCGATCGCAGGTGTTAGGCTTTTTTTGCCGGCTCTCCCCATTGATGTCAAATGCAGCACTTGTTTTCGGTGCAGTATGGAGCTCAACACAACCTTTTCGCCCATGCAAGCCTGCTTTTTTAAAACTTGTAATACCAGCGCTATAGGGAGGTGAAATAACACCGCTTTTGTGGCGGTCGTTAAAATCCCTATAGCACTCAAAACTCGTAATCTAGCTGAATGATAATTATAATAATAATAGGGTAACCTAATTCATCATCTTATACCTTTAAGATAATAATTAAATATCTCAAACAGTGAAAATTGTATTATTATTATTCTGAGGAAGCATAATTATGGGTAATAACTATTGTATAGTGATAATTAGAATGCTAAATTATATTAGTATGTAAGCTATATGAGCTAAATATAAATGTATAAAACAGAATATTACATAGAGAGTAAGGAAAATTACCACTTAAAATTGCACACATTTTTTTCAGCTAAAATAGGGCATTATTGAATGTATTACAATTTTTAATTTGTTTTGTAAAACAGACGTTTAAAAAAAAAAAAAACGGCCAATAGAATGCAAGCTCAATCCTATTGGCTGATTGGATCAGCCAATAGGATTGAAGCTCAATCCTATTGCCTGATTGCATTAGCCAATAGGATTGTTTCACCTTTAAAGGGACATTAAACACTAAATACATGCTAGATAGAATGATGCATTCAAAGAAATTATTAGTCCATGACTAACATGTAGATTTATTTTTTAAAGTTTCATTAGTTGTTTAAATAGTGAGAAAATAAGTATAAAGTTTTAGTGTCTATAAAACAATGGGAGCTGCCATGTTATAACTTGTGTAACCTTCTCTGCTGTGGCCAATTAGAGTCAGTTATAAATAGGTCACTAGAGTGTGCAGCCAATGGTTGTGTGGGATATAACAGTGTTATACACTTCCATTTGTAACAGGAACTGAAAAGCTCACAATTTCACAATGGAATTACAGGCAAAGAGGACAAAATAAATAATGAAAGTATATTGCAGAGTTGTTTTATATATACAATTTATCATTTTATATTACCATCTCAAAGTGTTTAATGTCCCTTTAATTCCGATTGGCTGATTCTATCAGCCTATCGGAATTCAAGAGATGCCATTTTGGATGATGTCATTTAAAGGAACCTTCATTCAGCAAGAAGACTTCGATTGAAGAGGATGCTCCGCGCCGGATGGATGAAGATAGAAGATGCCGTTTGGATGAAGACTTCTGCGGGCTTGGATGAAGACTTCGGCCACTTGGATGAAGACTTCTGCCGGCTTTCGATGAGGACTTCTGCCGCTTCGATGAGGATGGATGTCGGGTCTTCAAAAAGTGGATCTTCAGGGGTTAGTGTTAGGCTTTTCTAAGGGTTTATTGGGTGGGTTTTATTTTTAGATTAGGGGGTTGGGCACTTGAAAAAGAGCTAAATGCCTTTTTAAGGGCAATGCCTATCCAAATGTCCTTTTCAAGGCAATGGGGAGCTTAGGTTTTTTTAGTTATGATTTTATTTGGGGGGTTGGTTGTGTGGGTGGTGGGTTTTACTGTTTGTGCGTTGTTTGTATTTTTTTTTACAGGTAAAAGAGCTGATTTCATTGGGGCAATGCCCCGCAAAAGGCCCTTTTAAGGGCTATTGGTAGTTTAGCTTAGTCTAGGGATTTTTTTTATTTTGTGGGGGGGGCTTTTTATTTTGATAGGGCTATTAGATTAGGTGTAATTAGTTTAAATATCTGATAATTTCTTTTTTTATTTTGTGTAATTTAGTGGTTTTTTTTTGTAATTTAGGTAATTGTATTTAATTTAGGTAATTGATTTAATAATAGTGTAAGGTTAGGTGTTAGTGTAAGACAGGTTAGGTTTTATTTTACAGGTACATTTGTATTTATTTTAACTAGGTAGCTAGTAAATAGTTAATAACTATTTACTAACTAGTCTACCTAGTTAAAATAAATACAAACTTAGCTGTGAAATAAAAATAAAACCTAAGCTAGCTAAAATGTAACTATTAGTTTTATTGTAGCTAGCTAAGGGTTTATTTTATAGGTAAGTATTTAGTTTTAAATAGGAATGATTTAGTTATTAATAGTAGGTTTTATTAAGATTTATTTTAATTACATTAAAGTTAGCAGGTGTTAGGGTTAGATTTAGGGTTAGGTTTAGGGGTTAATAAATTTAGTATAGTGGCGGCAATGTTGAGGGCGGCAGATTAGGGGTTAATAAATGTAGGTAGGTGGCGGCATTTTTAGGGACAGCAAATTAGGGGTTAATAATATTTAACTAGTGTTTGCGATGCAGGAGTATGGCGGTTTAGGGGTTAATATGTTTATTATAGTGGCGGTGGCGGCAACGTTGAGGACGGCAGATTAGGGGTTAATAAATGTAGGTAGGTGGCGGCATTGTTAGGGACAGCAAATTACGGGTTAATAATATTTAACTAGTGTTTGCGATGCGGGAGTATGGCGGTTTAGGGGTTAATATGTTTATTATAGTGGCAGCGGCAGATTAGGGGTTAATAAGTGTACGTAGGTTGCAGCAACATTGGGGGCCGGACATTAGGGAATAATAAATATAATGTAGGTGTTGGCGATGTTGGGGGCAGCAAATTATGGGTTAATAAGTATAATGTAGGTGTCGGCGGTGTCAGGGGCGGCAGATTAGGGGTTAATAAATATAATGTAGGTGTCGGCGATGTCGGGGGCAGCAGATTAGGGGTTAATAAGTGTAAGATTAGGGATGGTTAGACTCGGGGTTCATGTTAGGGTGTTAGGTGTAAACATAAATTTTGTTTCCCTATAGGAATCAATGGGGCTGCGTTACGGAGCTTTACGCTGATTTTTTGCAGGTGTTAGACTTTTTTTCAGCTGGCTCTCCCCATTGATGTCTATGGGGAAATCGTGCATGAGCACGTAAAGCCAGCTCACCGCAGCTTTCAGCAGCGCTGGTATTGGAGTGCGTTATGGAGCACAATTTTGCTTTACGCTCACTTCTTGTCTGATAACGCCGTTTTTTTTAAAACCTGTAATACCAGCGCTGTAAGGAAGTGAACGGTGACAATATCTTACAAGTTAGTACCGCACCCCTCATAACGCAAAACTCGTAATATAGCCGATAGTTTGGAACAGAATGGCCTGAAGAACCCTCATAACCAGATTAAGGAGAAACTGGATGAATAACTGGTCTAATTCTCTCCTCTTCACTTGAGAATTTTTCTCCTCCCCAAATTACGCAAAACCCCATGTAGTCAGCTCCACCCATGTACTCTAAGCAAACACGCTACCTGCAAAAATGCTCCCATGCTGCTGAACGTACCTGGAGGAAATCCTGCTCTGAACCAGATTTCCTCCACTATAAGTTAATTCTTTATTCTTACTCCTCTGCCCTTCTCGTCTCTTATATCTATTCACTCCTCAAACTCTAAACATCTCTTCTCCATTTTCAACTCTCTCCTCTATCCACTTGCACCACCCCCTTCACCTGCCTTTAGTGCTCAAGACCTGGCAGACTACTTTTTCAACAAAACACTTACCATCCAAAGTAATATCCCAACACAAGACTGCAACCTTCCATTTCCGCCCCCGGCCATCCACTCTACCACTTTCAGCACCTTCCCCCCAACCACTGAGAATGAAGTGAGTTCCCTATTGTCTTCCTCACACCTCACTACCTGCCCACTTGACCCGATCCCTTAACATCTTATACCTTCTCTGTCTTCTACCCTCCCTCCAGGTCTTACTCACATGTTTAACCTATCCCTTACTACCGGTTCATTCCCATCTTCCTTCAAACATACAAAAGTCACCCCCATCTTCAGAAAACCCTCCCTTGACCCCAATTCTCCTGCAAACTACCTCACCATATCACTGCTTCTGCTAGCTTCAAAAGTCCTGGAAAAACTAGTTTTTGATCGCCTAACCCACTTCTTGTCCTCCAACTCATTGCTTGACCCCTTGCAATCTGGCTTCTGTCCCCAACACTCAACTGAGACTGCCCTCACTAAGGTTACTAACGATCTTCTTTCTGCTAAAATCAACGGCCACTACTCAAAACTTATCTTACTTGACCTGTCTGCTGCCTTTGACACCATTGACCATCCCCTTCTCCTATGGACTCTCAGCTCCCTTGGGCTCTCTGACATTGCCCTCTCCTGGATCCACTCTTATCTCTCTAATAGGTCCTTTTCTGTCTCCTTTGCTGGCGGCGACTCCTCTCCATTGCCTCTGTAAATTGGAGTACCTCAAGACACTGTTCTGGGTCCTCTACTCTTCTCTATTTATACTTCCTCACTGGCTAAAATTATCAGTAGCTATGGCTTCAACTATTACCTCTATGCTGATGTTACTCAGATCTACCTATCCACCCCTGCACTCTCTCCTTCTGTCCTTTCTCAAATCAGTGTCTGCTTATCTGACATTTCTTCTTGGATGTTCTCTCACCACCTAAAAATCAACATGTCCAAGACTGAGCTCCTTCTAATCCTTCCGCTTCAATTCTACCCTGGTTTCTAACTTCTCAATCACTGTTGGTGACACCACTATCTCCTCATCACCCCAAGTCCACTGCCTAGGAGTTACACTTAACTCCAATCTGTCCTTTATACCTCACATCTAATTGCTCTCTTCATCCTGTCGCAACTACCTATACAATATCTCCAAAATGCATCTGTTTCTGAATGCTGAAACTGCTAAACAGCTAATCCACTCCCTGGTAATTTCCTGACTTGACTACTGTAATAACCTACTAACTGGTCTCCCTCTCTCCCACCTCTCCCCTCTTCAATCCTTCCTAAATGCCTCTGCTAGGCTAATCCACCTCTCCCGATGCTCTGTATCTGCTGCACCTCTTATTTTTATTATTATTATTATCAGGTATTTGTAGAGCGCTAACAGGTTCCGCAGCACTATGAACATAGGTGGTATATAAAAACAATTACAGGGATCAAATGGGTAGAGGGTCCTGCCGAGAGTTGCAATGTTGTAGTTGGCTCTTATGAAGGTGGACTACAAACAGCTGCGCTCATATGCTTACATGCTATGGGGTTTAAGAGGATATCAGTAGAGATAGGAAGGTTAGTGTAGGTTGTAAGTGTCCCTGAATAGTAGAGTCTTTAGGGAGCACTTGAAGCTTATAAAACTAGAGGAGAGTCTTGTGGAGAGAGGCAGAGTGTTCCATACGATGGGAGCCAGTCTGGAGAAATCTTGGGAATGGGAATGTGAGGAGGTAACAAGAGAGGAGGAGAGTCAGAGATCATGAGCGGAGCAAAGGAGTTGGGAGGGAGAGTATCTGGAGACAAGGTCTGAGATGAAGGGGGGGCAATGCAGTTGAGGGCTTTGTGTGTCAGAGTGAGGATTTTGTGTTTAATCCTGGAGGCAAGAGGAAAGGGATTAGCAGAAAGGTGTGGCAGATGTAGAGCGATGTGTAAAGAAGATGTGCCTAGCAGAAGCATTCATTATGGATTGTAAAGGAGCAAGGCGGCAGCTAGGGAGACCAGAGAGGATGGAGTTGCAGTAGTCGAGGTGGGAAAGGATGAGACAGTGGATTAAAATCTTAGTTGTGTCTTGTGTAAGGAAATGTCTGATTTTAGCGATGTTTTTAAGGGGGAAGCGGCAGGCTTTAGCGAAGGACCGAATGTGAGGAGTGAAAGAAAGATCTGAGTCAAGTGTGACCCCAAGACATCGGGCATGTGAGGTTGGGGTAATGATGGAATTATCAACAGTTATAGAGACATAGGGGGTGGAGATTTTGGAAGAAGGGTGGAAAACAAGGAGCTCAGTTTTGGAGAGATTTAGCTTGAGATAGTGAGAGGACATCCAAGATAAGATATGAGAGAGATAGTAAGTGATATGGGTTTAGCAAGGAAGGAGATAGTTCTGGTGCAGATAGGTAGATTTGGGTATCATCAGCATACAAATGATAGTGAAACCCATGGGACTTTATTAAGTAACCTAATGATGAGGTGTAGATTGAAAAGAGAAGGGGACCGAGTCCAGAGCCTTGCGGTACCCCAAAGGATGCCCCAGAGAAGGCTACACTAAAGGTACGGTTAGACAGATAGGAAGAGAACCAAGAGAGAGCTGTTGCACAGATGCCAAAGGATTGGAGGGTATAGAGCAGAAGAGGGTGGTCGACAGTATCAAAGCCTGCAGACATATCAAGGAGGATAAGTAGAGAGAAGTGGCCTTTGCATTTTGCTGTAAGTAGATCGTTGGTAACCTTAAATATTGCTGTCTCTGTTGAGTCACAGGGACAAAATCCAGATTGCAGTGGATCAAGGAGGGAGTTTAATGTAAGGAAATTGGATAGACATGCATATACTAGCTTTTCAAGAAGCTTTGAGGCAAAAGAGAGTAGGGAAATAGGGCGGTAGTTGGATGGAGAGGTTGGATAGAGAGAAGGTTTTTTGAGGATAGGTGTGACTAATGCATGTTTAAGAAATGTGGAAACTATACCAGTGCTGAGGGAGAGGTTGAAGATGTTTGTGAGTATAGGGGTAAGGGTAGAAAAGAGGGAGGGGAGTAGTTGTGAGGAGATGGTGTTGAGGGGACAGGTAGTGAGGTGAGAGGATAGTATAAAGGCAGAAACTTATTCCTCTGTAACAGGGGCAAAAGAGGTTAATTTATGGCTATGTGGGTTTTGGATGATTGTGAGCTTTTGAGGGGGTGGGAGACCGGTAGTATATTTAGAGCTGATTTCATTTCTGATGGAGTCTATTTTGTTGTTGAAGTAGCTGGCAAAATCTTGAGCTGAAAGAAAAGTTGTGGTGGGAGGTGGGGGTGGGCAGAGAAGAGTATTGAAAGTAGAGAACAGACATTTTGGGTTTGAAGAAAGAGTAGAGATAAGAGTGGAGAAATAATGTTGCGTATATAGATTAAGGGCAGAATAGTATGAGTTCAAGAGGAACTTATAGTGAAGAAAGTCAGCAGAACTCCGAGATTTCCTCCAGTGTTGCTTAGCAGTACGGGAACATCTGAGTAGGTACCGTGTCAGAGGAGTATGCCAGGACTGAGGATGAGTGTATGTTTTCTGAGCTAGGAAAAGGAGGGGATGGAAGAGTGAAGAGGTTTGAGAGAGCTAGTGAGCTGCTGCTGATCAAATGACTTGATACCTCTGTGAAGTTTAGGGGTAGAAGGAGGGAGAGTTGTAGGGAGGGAGGTGATGTTACAAGTGAGGAGGTGGTGGTCAGAAAGAGGAAAAGGTGAGTTTGTGAAGCTTGAGATAGTGCATCGATAGCAGAAAATCAGATAAAGGGAGTGACCATCTTTGTGAGTGGGAGAGTCAGTCCATTGTGACAGGCAGAAAGAGGAAGTGAGTTGCAGAAGTTGTTTTGCAGAGGAGGCAGTGGGAATATCAACAGGGAGGTTGAAGTCACCGAGAATTAGGGCAGGGGTATCTGAGGAAAGAAAGTAAGATAGCCAGGTGGCAAAGTGATATAGGAATAGAGTTGCAGAGCCAGAGGGGAGTATATGACTGCAACGCATAAAGAGAGGGGAGAGAATAAGCGAATCATGTGTGTTTCGAATGAAGAAAATGTGAGGGAAAAAAGGGCTGTGTTTGTTGAGAGGTGCAACGAGAGGAAAGTAAGATACCAACACCACCTCCTTGTCTTTTGTCAGACCTAGGAGTATGGCTGAAGTGGAGACCCCCATGTGACAGTGCAGCAGAGGAAGCAGTGTTGGAAAAAGAGAGCCAGGTTTCTGTGAGAGCCAGAAGATTGAGAGAGTGGGAGATAAAGAGGTCATGGATAGAAGTCAGCTTGTTGCAAACAGAGAAAGAATTTTAAAGTGTGCAAGTGAAGGGGGTGGTGGCTTTAGATGAAAGAGGAATGAGATTAAGGTTACTAGAGTTTTGTTTTTGAAGTCTATTGAAGGGGCACGCATGGGTGTGCAGGGCAAGGAAGTTGTGGGGGACCAGGATTAGGAGAGATGTCGCCAGTATGAGCAAGAGGGAGAGTGATATGAGATGAGATGTGGATTTGTAGTAGTGAGACTGTTTTTGTGATGAGTTGCAAGGGGGAGAGAGAGTCTTTAGGAATGTGTGAAGCTCATGAATACAAAAGTAAGGTGAGGTTAAGAGATATGGGCTAATGAGCTCTCTGCGAGTCTCTTCACTGGCTCCCCATTCACAGCAGAATTAAATTCAAAATCCTCACCCTGACCTACAAAATTCAAAATCCTCACCCTGACCTACAAAGCCCTTACCAACGCAGCCCCCCCACCTTTCCTCACTCATCAACAAATATACTCCAGCCCTATACTCCAGCCCGCCCCCTAAGACCCAACAATGACCTGCTCCTTGCATCTTCTACTATCACCTCCTCCCATGCTAGACTACAGGACATCTCTCGTGCGGCACCAACCATCTGGAACGCACTTCCTCGAGCTGTCAGACTGTCCCTTAACCTTTCCTCCTTTAAACGCACTATAAAGACCTTTTTGTTCAGGGAAGCCTATCTCCAAATCAGTAACAAATAAATTCCACTTGCCTAATAGCTACCCTCATCTAACTCCACACTAACATCATTCTCACCTTTGCAGTCCCCACCTTCTGTTTCTCACCCTCCTTCCCATCTAGATTGTAAGTTCCCATGGGAACAGGGCCCTCAATTCCCCATGTATTTGTTTGATAAACTTTGTCTGGTGTCTTTTATATTGTATTGTACTGTACTTTTATCTTTGTACCCATGGACAGTGCTGAGGAATCTGTTGGAGATTAATAAATAAAGAATAATAAAATAATAATAATTTAGATCAGTGCCTAAACAAAGGTCTGAATATCAGGAATTTTAGCAATCGTATGGAATAAGACAGATACAAATTAAATCTGACCCTTAAGACAAACTATTTTCCAAACCATCCTGCAGGAACCATTTTCCAAACCATCCAGCAGGAACTTAAGAACTCCAGAAATTATATAATTCCAACAGTATCCCCTGAAAGCACATGAGGATCAAAAGGTTTTCCAAACTTTATAATAAAAATGCCTTTTGACAGGTTTCCTAGACTAAATTAAGGTGTTAGTCACCTTATCAGAAAAGCCTCTCTGGGAAAGCACTACCAACTCCAACCGAATAGAGTTTTGATATCCTGATGGAAGAAAGACCCTTGAGAAAGAAGATCCTTTCTGAGAGGAAGCCTCCAAGATGGGCACAAAGACATCTAAACTAGATCTGCAAACCAAATCCTGCAAGGCCACACCAGAGCAATAAGGATTGCTGATGTTTGATTCTGATTATCAAGCTGGATAGCAACACAAATAAAGGTAAGATTTATATCAGATTAAATGACCATGGAACTACTAAGGCATCTATTGGATGCACCTGAGTATCACAATATTGGGGCAGCTTTTGATTCAGGCAAAAGGCTAGGAGAGCCATCTCTAGAAGGCCCCATCTCAATATCTGGTTGAAAACCTCCTGATTCAGAGACCACTTTCCTGGGTTAAGAACATGACAAATGAGAAAGTCTGAGCTCCATTTGTTCACACCATTTATGTGGATAGCTGAGATCTTGCATTGGTAATGTTCTGACTGATGATGTGAGATTCTTTATTTATTACTAAGGAACTGTGAGTTCCTCCAAGATAATTGATGTCAGGCACTGCTGTGACATTGTTTGAATGTAATCGAAGAAAGGATTGCTGTCTGAGCTTGGGCCAACTCTGGAGAACTCTGAAGATTGCATTGAGTTTCAGAATGTTTATGAGTAACCTCACCTCCTGAGGAGACCCCACTCTCTACATTCTCTCCAAGCCCCCCAGACTGCACCTCAACCTAACAGGCTGGTATCTATGGAAATTACTACCCACACTAGCTGTAGAATATATCCCACTAATTTAAAGAATGATGTGACAGACCCCTCTGTCAGTACTGGAAGGGTTAACTTTGTTCAGCTTTGAGAAACTATTTTCTGAAAACAGGTTTCCTGACATCAGCTATTGATTACTGCAATTAAGTTTAAGTGATAAGCGTTCACATTGTTTAATCACCTCCAGAGAGCAGACTGCCAGGTGATAAGAAGGACTCCATTGTTTTCTTGTGTTTAAATTGTTTATTTGGTTAAGTAATGTAATTCTATTGTATAATGTAAAAGGGCATCTTCCCTCTATCTAATGTACAATACTCTTCCACCCCCCCCCGTCTGGTCTGAGACCTGCATAAATACTGGGCATATAACCCTCAATAAAGTACATTCTGTTTCACCCTCAAGATGGAGCCTGGTCTCATGTTTGGGGGTAATTAGCTGGGTTTGTGTGTGTTGCTGATCCCACATTCAGGACATCTTTCATCTGGTATTAACCCTTGATAGCCGGGTTATACTGTAACAACTGGTGGCAAGCGACGGGATGATCCTCATCACCCAGAAGAGCAACTACACATCCAGACCTAATGGGAGTACTGTATGAAAGGCTGAAAAGAGCTACCCTTAAAGTGACAAGCCAGTAACCTCAGGAAGAGGGAGATTATTACAATACTGAACGAGATGGACGGAGTACCAGGGCCCGAAGGAACAAATGAGCCCATCATATCAGACAGAACCCCCGTAGAAGCAAGCTTTGACCGGGCGGTTAAAATAAGACTGGCACATTATGGCCCCAACCCATCTGCCGAAATTATCGACCGGGTCATAGCAGCCATGGAGGCCAACCTACTTCGCCAAAGCGGCGCTACAGCAGCCCAAGTCACAGCAACCCCAGTGGAAAAGAGAAAAGTAAATTTTGCAGCTTTTAAAAACTTCCTGGAAACAGAAGGATAGATTGATGGGTACCTTGCGGATTTTGAGAGGCATTGTGCCCTACACAGGGTACCCGCAGAGGACTGGGTCATGATATTATCAGGAAAATTATCCGGCCGGGCCAGCGAGGCTTTTCGGGCCATTCCAGATAAGGAAGTCGGGGATTATAATGCTGTAAAAGAGGCTCTGCTCTCCAGGTATGCGATTACACCGGAGGCATACAGGAGACGGTTCAGATACACTGTTAAACTAGCTGGAGATTCCTACGTCGAGTGGGCATGTAAGGTGCACCGCACAGCTGTTCACTGGATGGCGGGGTGCCAAGCCGTATCCGGGGAAGAGGTGCTGCAGCTATTCCTGTTGGAACATTGCTTCAACAAGTTATCCGCAGGAGTTAGAGAGTGGGTTTGGGACTGTAAACCCTGCACCCTGCATGAAGCTGCTCGCCTGGCAGATGAGTATACGGATGCCCGCAAACTGGACACTGCTACCACTAAGATCCCTGCCAGAGTGGATTACAGACCCACAGTCACCCCAACAGCTACCAGTTACCAACCCCCAGCGCATCGCTCTACCACATGGCCTCCAGCCACAAACTATCCTCAGAGGGCCCGGTTCAACTCACGGGACTACTCACAGCCTATTCGGGGCTTTGGATGTAAGCAACTAGGGCACAAAAGACCAGAGTGTCCCCTAAACACAGCGAACCAAGCACAGTCCTGGAGGAGACCCGCTGGCGGAAACCCACGTAACCCCCAGCCTGCGGAACACTGCATAGAGGAGGAAGAATGCTGGGGCATCCTACATGAAGCAGACCCCATGCAAGCTGCCCACTGGGATAACCGGCAACTGGTTAAAGTGAATGGGAAGGAAGTCAGTGGTCTACGGGAAACTGGTGCTACCATGACCTTGCTTCAAAAGAACTTGGTTTCTGAGAAACAGCACACCGGAGACACTGTGGCTGTGAGGGTAGCAGGGGGCGCTGTGTTCCGCCTACCTGTTGCCCGGGTACATTTGGATTGGGGAGTGGGCGCTAGACCTGTGAATGGGGGGGTCATGAAGGACTTACCTGCTGATGTTCTCCTTGGAAATAACTTGGCCCCCCTTGTTTCTGCCTACGCTCCCATGGGTCCCACCGATGTTAACCCTGTGACTACCCATGCCCAGATCCGTGCCGCAGAGACTGACCCACCTGCTGCTGAGCCCCAGGACGCTGAGCTCAGTAAATCTCTATCCGCCATTGATACATGGAAGTCCAGTTACAATGCGCTGATGAAGGAGAAGAGTCAAGTAGAGGATGAAATGGTCACATTAAACAATCACGTAACAGTGCTAGCGGGAGAGAAGAGGAGCGCAGAGGAAAAAGCGTGTTTAGAACGGGAATCTCTGCTAGACAAGCTGCACTGACAGACCGCAGAAAACACCAGCTTCAGAGTGGAACATGAAACATTAAAGACACACTTAGCAACACTGGAGGAGAAGCTGACGCTGGCTCATAGTGAGGTGCAGCAGCTCAAGGGCAACCTACATCAGTATGAAGGGCTTGTGGATACCTATAAAGAGCAGGTACAAAAAACTCGTAAAGAAGCCAATGAGATTTTGAAGGACTGTTTAGCCCTAGTCTGGGCACTGAAGAAGTTGAACCCTTATTTATACGGACAGGAATTCTCTCTCAGAATGGAAATACAGATGGATTGTCCCGGCAAACTGACATGCCTACCACCTCCTAGTCTGGTCATCCCCAAGTTGCCCGCCAAAGGGTCAAGCTGGGTCTGCCGGAGTGTCCCACCAGAAGGGAGCCATGTGACAAACCCCTCTGTCAGTACTGGAAGGGTTAACTTTGTTCAGATTTGAGAAACTATTTTCTGAAAACAGGTTTCCTGACATCAGCTATTGTTTACTGTAATTACGTTTAAGTGATAAGCGTTCACATTGTTTAATCACCTCCAGAGAGCAGACTGCCAGGTGATAAGAAGGAATACATTGTTTTCTTGTGTTTAAATTGTTTATTTGGTTAAGTAATGTAATTCTATTGTATCATGTAAAAGGGCGTCTTCCCTCTATCTAATGTACAATACTCTTTCAACACCCCCCCCCCCCGTCTGGTCTCAGACCTGCATAAATACTGGGCATATAGCCCTCAATAAAGTACATTCTGTTTCACCCTCAAGATGGAGCCTGGTCTCATGTTTGGGGGGAATTAGCTGGGTTTGTGTGTGTTGCTGATCCCACATTCAGGGCATCTTTCATCTGGTATTTGCCCTTGATAGCCGGGTTATACTGTAACAAATGATATGTCTGTCACTAAGTTAGAGTCTTGTGATCTAACAGGATCCTCTGAGAGAGATCATTGTGGTCCCCATTCCAGTATTACAGAATCTGCAATTGGAGGGACCAAAGATGAAATCTGACATATGGGACTGCATCTGAGGTCGACCCCATGAGACCCACAACTTCCATGCACTTAGCAACAGAAGGAGAAGGATAGAGTTGAAGATAAACACAGGCCTGAAGCAACCTTAGTCTGCGCTGCTCTGTCAGAGACAGACACATAGTCACTGAATCGATTATAAACTTCTGAAAAGACACATGAGTTGTAGGAGTTAGAAAGTTCTTTGGAAGATATTTTTTTTCAACCATGACTGTGTAGCAGTTGAGGAACTACTTGAATCTGAGACACACTTATATGAAACGAGGGTGCCTGGACTAAAAAAATAATTTAAATATGAAACTACAGAGATTTTTTGAACTGGAACCAAGGACAACAAAGCTCATAGAACCTTGGTAAATTATCTGGGTGCTGTTGCCAGACCAAATGGAAAAGCTACAAACTGATAATGTTTGTTTAAGAAAGCAAATCTCCGAAATTTGACATAAACCTTTTAAATGGGGATGTGTAAATAGGCATCCTTTGCATCTATGGTAGATATAACCTGACCCTCCTGCACTAAAGGAATTAAAGTACAAAATTGTCTTTCAAGAATTTGTTCAAAAATGTTTCAAAAAATCCAAGTTAGACTGAAAAGTATGATCCTTTTTAGTACTTTAAAAAGAGCTTTTAATAAAACCTCTGGTTTAACTCTGAAGCTGGAATTTAAGCGGTAACTCATTTTGTTTTCAGATCTCTCACACATGCCAGAAAGGCTTGGGTCTTTAAAAGATCTCAAGTAACTCAAGACAGGAAGAATATACTCCAAGACTCCCAAAAAAGATTCATTCTGCCCACTATAAGAGACTGGTCTTGATTGGGGCCTACACCTCCATGCGAATTTGGAGGCTGGGTAGACATCTAATTTGTTTTATTTTTACACCAAGAAGTGTTTGGCTTTCAGAAAGTGTTGGGGTAGCCTCTGGGCAGAGGAAGAAACATTTTTTTTATCTTAGATTGCTGAAATAAATGAAAAAATCCTGCAGATTTAAGCTTACCCTTAGACTTTTTATCCTGAGGCACAAAAGCTAATTTACCCCCAGTGACTATGACAATAATTCATCCATTCCTGGCCAAAACTATGTTTCACCCTGAAAGGGAAGAGATAGAAGCCTGGGTTTCGAAACCATATCAGCAGACATAAATGTGCACCAAAAAATTTCTCTGGCTAAAACATAATTCTTGGCATTAATTTGAACTATTTCCAAAGCTGCATAACAAATAACACTTTTTTCAGTTCTCAGGAGATTCAAGTGATCCTGAATCTTATCAAGAGTAGTTTGCCCAGAAATTATTTCTGAGAGGTTGTCATGCCAAACTGCAGGAGCTACACAGGCAACACTGACAGCAGGTCTAAACATAAAGACTGCAAGCTGAAAGGAACTTCTAGAAATGCCTTTAAGCTTTCTACCCAAGGGATTCTTAAAATAGGTTCTATCCTCCAAAGGGATAGTAGTATACATGGCAAGAATGGAAAAAGCTTCACCCACCTTAGGAATAGCTTCCCATATCTCTGTGTTAGCAGAAGGAAGAGAGAGTATTGCTTTAAACTTAGCAGACAAAAAAAACACCTGGCTTCTGTCATTCCTTAGACATGAGGTCAGAAACTGACTCAGGAATGGGAAAAGAAGAAGTCCATTTGGGGCTTCCTTAAAAAATAATAATAATAATAAAAAAAAAAAAAAATATATATATATATATATATATATATATATATATACAGTATATATATATATATATATATATATATATATATATATATTATATACTGTATATATATTTAACTGATTATTTGACTGTAATAGATAAATTCTCTGCTTCCAATGCAATTAAAACGTACCCGTAATAAATCATGAGTATGCTCTAGCCTGAAATTAAAGGATGGCAGGGTTCTCAGAAATATAATCCTGCGATTCATAAGTATCCAAGTACTCTATGGGGAATTTAGAGGGTCTGTTCTTTAGGGAAGCCCCTGATTATCTAAAGGTACAAGAAGTATTACCTTTCAATACTTGCATGTGTGCATGCAAGCAAGGGGGCATACCTGAAAATCTTTTCAAAGTAAACATAAGCTGGAGTTGGTTGAATTATCAACAAATCTTCCTTCTAAAGGATCAGCTGATGACCCAGAGGACTGAGCTGCACTAACTTGCTCCATATTCATTGTAAGGGCAATAGCTTTTGTATTAGAGATAGACTGGAGCAAATAAGCAGTAAGGAACCAGTTTGTTAACCCTTAAAGGGAATAAAAAGATAGAAATGGCACAGTTTAAGAAAGAATATTCCTAAAAGGGTATACAGTTAGAAAAACTGTCAAAAAGCACTGAAATAGCTGTAATAGAACAATAACTACTAATAATAAATAACGCAGCAAACACAGGAATAAATATATTTGTTCCACAATTTGAGAAAATCTCTGATATGTTCAATATTGCACCACTGGTCCTGAGAGTTTTACCAATACACTAAAATTATTACAGCACCACAGAAGCAGGAAAATGAAATTGACAGGAAGGCAAGTTAAAAAGCAAGCTAATAAGGTTAGCCCATAACACATCCGGATTTTTGGAGCTCTAAAACCAAAAGCTTATGAAAAATTAAGCTGCGTTAAAGTCTCCAGGAACTCTGGAGAGCGCCAAAGCTGGCCACACTAAATTTAAAGAGACAGAAACCTCAAAAATACTAAAGTAAAAAAAAATGGCTTGTAAAAGGTGTATGGTGTATAAATATATGTAACATAGTAAGATAGTAGATAAGGTTGAAAAAGGAGTTCAACCTAAGCAAATCTTAACATACTTAAAAAAAGCTCCAGTTGATTTTAAATTAATCCAATTAAAAAGGTGACCCATTTAACACATTTAATCATATCAGTAATTTCTGTTTCTAGCCAGACATTTATCTAAACCATTTTTAAATGTATCTAAGGTATTGGCATTTACTGTCTCCTTAGGTAATGAGTTCCACAATTTGATTTCCCTTGCAGTATAAAAACATTGAAATTGCTGGGGATTATTAAATCTCCTTTCCTCCAGTCTTACATTGTGATCCCTTGTCACAAACAATTTTCTTGGAATAAACAAAGATTAGGGGCCCATTTATCAAGCTCCGGATTGAGCTTGAGGGCCCGTGTTGAAACAGCAGCTATAAAGCAGCGGTCTAAAGACCGCTGCTCCATAACCTGTCCACCTGATCTGAGCAGGCGGACACACATCGCCGAAAATCGCTGATTGGCTGCAAATCTGCAGGGGGTGGTGTTGCATCAGCAGCTCACAAGAGCTGCTGGTGCAATGCTGAATACGGAGAGCGTATTGCTCTCTGCATTCAGAGAGGTCTGGCAGACCTGATCCGCACTGTCGGATCAGGTCCGCCAGATCTTTGATAAATATCCCCTATGCCATCTCTGTATTCTCCATTCCCCTCATTAGATTTGTGGCCATTCTCTTAACTTTTTCTAAGTCTGAAATGCATTTTTTTGAGATCGGTCCCCAGAACTGCACTCTATACTCAAGGTGAGGTCTTAACAGGGATTTATATAGTGACAGAATTATGGTTTCCTCCCTTGCATTAATGCCTCTTATAATACATGCTAGTATCTTATTAGCCTTAGAATCCACTGCCCTGCATCGTGCACCCATATTTAGATTGTTATCTATAAGTACTGCTAAATCTCTTTTCTCCTCTGTTATGCTAAGTCTAGTCAAATTTAAATAATAGGTTGCCTGCTTATTTTTACTTCCAAAATTTAGAAACTTGCATTTTCCAGTATTAAATTAAATTTTCCATTTATCTGCTCATTCTTCTAAACCCCTTGTAAAGCAATTTCATCATACACTGACCTAATGACCGAACACAATTTTGTATCATCTGCAAAAATAGAGATGTTGCTATTTTTTAATCCTTGCTGCACGTCATTAACAAAAATATCAAAAAACAAACAGGGCCCAGTAGTGATCCCTGGGGGACTCCACTGATTATCATTGTCCATTCTGAGTATGATCCATTTACTACTCGTTGCTCCCTATCTTTTATCCAGCTATTTATCCATAAGCTAACATTTTTAGCTATTCCCAGTCCCTTAGTTTGGTACATTTATCTCTTATGTGGCACTCTATCAAATGCCTTTTTAATATCCAAGTATATCACATCAACTGATTCTCCTTTATCTATATTTTTACTTACTTACTTACTCATATATTCTAATATAGATTAGTTTGACATGAACTTTTTCTCATAAAACCATGTTGATTTGAATATACTCAACAAAATATTCCCTTATAATTCATTCAAGTTTCTTCCCCATTATTGATGTCAGACTAACTGGTCTATAGCTTCCTGGATCAGCCCTTCTTCCCTTTTTTAAATAGTAGCACCACATCAGCTTTACACCAGTCATGGGGTACTATGCCTGAGGATAATGAGTCTTCAAAAATTAAGAGTAAAAGTTTGGCTATAACAGTGATACATTCCCATAAACCCTTGTGTGTATTCCATCTGGGTCTGGAGTTTTATTTACCTTAATATTATCCAGGTTTTTCCTGATATTCTCTAAAGATAACACAGTTAATGCTATGGGCTTGTATGTTCTAGTTTGTTTCAGAGTATCATTTATTGGTTCCTCTCTTGTGTCTACTGAAGAAAAGAACTGGTTTAGCACCTCATCCTTCTCCCTGTCACTGCTAATCATGCTACCCTTCACACATTTTAATGTGCCTATATTTTCCTTCTTAGGTTTTTGCCTTTAACACAGAGAAACTGAATGCTGCAAGTCTCACAGAGCAAGGTTCACAGAGTTAAATAGCTACATTTATAGTGTAGGCCCACACAGATGAAACTAACCCCTTCCCTAATTACATATACACACACAAGATTGTGTGGAAAAGGGAATCTTTTAAAGAGCAAGCTTAAATAAAAATAAAAATAGTTAAATATAAATTTAAACTTTGCACACCTAATGCTGCAAACTATTTAAAAATCCTTAGTTCTCTAACACTATATTTAAACAGAGAAACTTACTTAACACAGAGAATGAATGAATACAGCAAGCCTTACATACTATGTGAACCATGTGTACATGCTCATACTAATAGCCAATGAGCTATGAAGGTGTAAATTACTTATATGTCAGCATCTAATCCACTGTGCTTACTTCAGCTGCAGCAACTGCTTCCAGTAGATGGGACCATCTGAGGCAGTGCAAGCACAGTGCCAAGGATCTTAAAAGAAACAACATTCTACAACCCAGGGGATTGGCAGATAGATTTAAATTTCACCTTGGGAGAGATATGGATCCCACAAGTAGCCGCACCAGGAAATAGGCAGAAAAATCCACATTTCCCCTGGGATGCCTGTGACATTCCCACACTGGGAAATATCTTTAACTTCTTGGTTGAAAACTCCTTGTTTACCCCACTGTCTGATAAGGAAATCTAGGGAGGAAATGACTCTGAGATTGGTTAGAGAACCCCTCTCAACAATAAGTAGACCAGCACTTGAGGATTCACCTCACTTCATAAAGGATGCAAAAGAACGACTGAGGATTCAGGTAAGTGGGAAAGTTCTGGTATGTTACAGTGTCTTTTGCTTTCTCCTAGTGGTCAGGAGGGTAATTCCCACACTTGATGTCTTGTGAACATTCACCATCTGATTAAAGGAATAAAAAAAATAATAACCTTGCTTAAAATGACAGTCTACACCAGAATTGTTATTGTTTAAAAAGATAGATAATCCCTTTATTACACATTCCCCAGTTTTGCATAACCAACATTGTTATATTAATTTATGTTTTACCTCTGCGATTACCTTGTATATAAGCCTCAGCAGACTGCCCCCTTATCTCAGTGCTTTTGACAGACAGGCAGTGTAGGCAATCAGTGTAGACTCTTAAATAACTCCACGGGAGTGAGCACAATGTTATCTATATGACACACATGAACTAGTACTGTCTATCTGTGAAAAACTTTCAAAATGCTCTGAGCTAGGAGACGGGTTTCAACGAGAAATCAGTTTGAGCCTTCCTGTAAGGCTTGTAGACACTCTTCTAAAGAAGCAACATTTTCTAGGAAAAGAAAATAAGATGGATTAACTAATAAATTGTAGTATTAGAAATATTATACACTTAATCCAATGCACATGTGGAAAACAGTACATAGAAGAGACCCGTCACAGAAAATATAAAAGATCATATTTTATCAATGTCTTTTAACCTGTCTGTCCCTAGATTCTTTATCAGTTGTAATAGTAGCAATCCAATATATTTTAAATATATATATATATATATATATATATATATATATATATATATATATATATATATATATATATATATATATATATAAAAACACTAGCCAAAAATATTGTCTAATTGGAGAGGGGATGAAGACAAACTTATTAAATATTAATATGGATATTCAAACTACAGGACCTAGCTCTAAAGGGTTTACATTTAGAATTAAACATGGATTTTATGTTTATCTAACTTTGTGTATTTTTATTAGGAATATATTTTGATTAGAGAAAGTGTTCATAATTTAATCATTAAATATCAGAATGTGATGAAATTGAATTTTTGTTTTCTAAAAATGTTCTTTAGAATTATGAATTTTATAATATACTAGTTTTTATTAGAATAACATTCAGCTTATACAGTTTTAATATTTTGTTTAGATATTTTTAGTATAGTTTCACATTATACTATATAATTGAGGCAGAATACCAGCTAACTGCTTATTCCATAAATAGTTCTTGCATAGTTTGGAGCTGGGCATTATGGTCACTGTCCTGTTGTAGAAGGAAATTGGTTCCAATCTAGCACCGTCCACAGGGTATGGGACGGCATTGCAAAATGGAGTGATAGCCTTCCTTCTTCAAGGTCCCTTTTACCCTGTATAAATGTCCCACTTGACCATCACCAAAGCACCCCCTAGGCCATTACATTGCCTTCACTGTGATAGAATATTGCCTTATTAAACTTTGTTTTAAGCCTTGTCGTTTTAAGACATGTATGACATTTTTAACTTTTTAAATGTATACATTGTATTAAAAAAATATACCTAGGTAATATAAAGCATATTTTATAATATGCTTTTATAATAATGTAATACATTTTATTTATAATAGGGCAGCGACTCTAGCAGGCTGCAATTCCTGAGGCTGCTGAACAGAATCTAATAATCTGCTGATTATTAGCTGACCTTTACAGCATCCTTGATTGGAAATCTAATTTACAGCTGATCTACATGACGTTGAATTAATTCGTACAAAATTGGAAACATTTTTGCTGGGTTTATGACCACATTGTTATGGACTAGATTGCCTGGGGCTTAGGAGGTGGCCTTACATTTGGCAGCCATGTAAAATCTTTGGACTGACTACTTCTGCATCAGATTGCACCACCTTTTTAATTGTGCTTTCTTCTATGCAGTGCTTTTTTAAAGGAAGAGTCAACACCCGACACAACTAAATCCCATCCTTTAGATCAGCAAAAAAGGATGTGCCTGCACTGCCTCCGATGTTCCATATCTCTAATGTTGTATTAGTAATCGTTCGAAATACATACGTTATTCTCCTTTAGATATGGCCGCCAAACTCCCCACACCGTTACGTAGTAACTTTCGCTTTCAACCCATCAGAATAGAATCCTTAGTTGGATTCTTAACACTCGTTCACGGCGATTTGCAGCTTCACTTCCTATTTCTGCTTGCGAGCAGACAGCAATTAAAATGCGCATGCTCATTAGCAAAAGAAACAGTGTCACCGTTCCCTACATGAACAAGCATGAAATTACAGAGAGAAGGGGAAGAAGGAGGAGGGGGAGGAGTTTGGTGGCCATATCGACAGGAGAATAACGTATGTATTTTGAACGATTACTAATACAACATTGGAGGTATGGAACATTGGAAGCAGTGCAGGCGCATCTTCTTTTGCTGATCTAAGGGATGGGATTAAGTTGTGTTGGGTGTTGACTGTCCCTTGAATTGTGTTTTCTACTATATTTCCTATGGTGGTGGTTAAAATGGCACTGGCTGCATGGGAAGTGGACATCTTACTACTATTTGATGAACATTTCCTAAAACTGGCTATTGAGAATTTGAGAATTTATTTTCCTGCTGCTTGCCTTAGATACAAGTGACGGAACATCAGGTACTTTGTAAGGGAGAAGAACCCTGGAGGTGCAGAACTTTTTATAGGTAACACTGGTTGACTAACAAGTCTTCATTTGGATTTATAAAATCCTAAAAGCCTCAGCTATTTAACGCCAATAAATTGGTTAGGCATACCTGGCTTTTCTATGATTAGTGGCATGTTTTCAATATTAATTGCGGCTCTCAACCTTTTCTACACCTATGCTGGACCTACTCTGAATGTGCTGAAGTGGGTTAATTAAGTGAACCTCTGCTTGTTCCTGCCCCTCAACTATACAACAATTTTGGCAGATCTCCATATTTGACTTTTATGCATACTGTTAGTTTTATTTCCCTGCAGACTACTTAGGATACTACCTATTGCACATCTTCTGTGATTTCTAAGGGCAGTATCCCTAATGAGGGCATAAAGAAAATATAGACATATCAATGTTTCTTTGCTCAATCTATTGATAAAAAATGTGACATTGAGTAATGGGGTTGATATGATTAGATGCAACTTATTTTACCGTTTGGGATATAGGGTTTTTTGTTGTCTCCAAAATGTTCTCCACCGTTGCTTCTTTTTTTTTTTGGGTGGGGAGGGCATGTTGCATTATGTTAAATGTGTGGAGACCTATCTAGATACTACCTAACACTTCCTGTCCCCTAGGTTACTTTATCTTATTTGATTCAGGTCTTATCATGATGTCAGTGGCTGAAACTATGTGACAGGATCTATTTCAACAATGTAGCATGAAGTACCGCACTCACTGCACAGCCAGGAACAGGTTCACCAAACCCAGCATCGATACAAAGAAATCAAATTGTTCCAGCTGGTGCAAAAATGACTTTTATTTGTGCAAAACAGGGATCAGTAAGCAATGTTTCAGGCCCAAACTTGGCCCTTTCTCAAGCTTGACAATAGATTAGTGAACAAACATTTAAATAGCCATACTGGCGCCAAATATTGTGATTAAAAGTGATACAATGTTGCCCTCTAATGGCGAGCAATAATATAACATATAAAAAGATGTGTTTTAAAGTGCATTTTGATGGTCTGTGATACTGCCACCAAGTGAATCATCATGTTATCTAGAAAACATATAGATTTCATATCATATGTGAAAATTCATATATCTAAGAATAATAAGTGTTTTAAATATTTCATCAATGTATAAATGACATAAATTTCTACATTAATACAAGTTTAAAAATGCATCATAAATTTATCATGATTGAATTAATCATTGTTTCCAATAATCAAAATATTTCAAATTTAAAAACATATATATGTATCTGGTGTGTCTAGCTCTAGATGGATAAATTATTTTTATCAGTTAACTCAATTTTGGAATATTTTAACTCACAATCCCTCAAGAGACAGACACACCAACATATCTAGTCAATATTAAATATTCAACTGGGACATTCATTTGCAGATTTCCAGAGACATCAAATCTCATATTAATATCTACATATATTTGCACATTTATCAATACATGATTTTAACAGTTCAACATTATAAAAAGATTTTCCATTCTATTTCATTAAATTACCAAAAGGCAGTCCAATTGCATTCCCTATTTAAGCCTTTCGGCCACAGGGTACATAATTCATTAATCCAGTATGTTTCCCTCCTGGTTAGAATGTTTTCTTTATCACCCCCTCTCCTAGGTGTATGGATTCTTTCAATAATTTGAAAGCGTAATTGACTTATTCTGTGACCTGCCTCTAGAAAGTGTCCAGCCACTGGAGCATCCTTTTTTCCACAATGAATATTCGACTTGTGCTCAGAGATTCTCTCTCGTGCCTCCCTGGTCGATTGACCAATATACATCAAAGAGCACGGACATTTGATTGCATAAATAATATACTCTGACCTACAAGTCAAATACTCATTTATGGAATATTTCTTACCCGTGTAGGGGTGGCAAAAAGTCTCCCCTTTAATCATGGAGTTGCAATTAATGCATGATAAACATGGGTAACATCCCTTTCGTTTTTGGCCAGTTATTGTGCTCTGTGTTTGTTTCTTCTCAGCCCCTATATCGGCTCTCACCAATTTGTCTTTAATATTAGGGCCACGTTTATAGGCTAACATAGGTGGTCTTGAGAATGCCCCTATATCTGGGTGACACTTGGACAAAATATGCCAAGATTTTCGAATGATTTTGTTAATTTGATTACTTCTTGTATTGTACTGTGATATAAACTTAATCCTTTCTAAATTTTTAGAATTTTTAGGATTATTTCTATTCTCATCTCTCCTTACTATTTCGGATCTATTCTCATTTTTCCTCACATCTTGTTTTATATCTTCAATTAATGATTCGGGATAACCCCTTGAGACAAATTTCTCTGACATTTCCTCTAGGCGAGACTTCTTAATAACAGGATCTGACACGATCCTATTAACCCTAAGAAGCTGACTCTTTGGAACAGCCTTAAAGGTGGTGGGTGGATGGAAACTCTCAAACCACAAAGTGTTATTTTTTTCTGTAGGCTTGGAATAAATGTCAATTTTCAATCCATCCACCTCCTTATAGACTCTAGTATCCAAAAACTGGATTGAGCATTCATCATGTGTTAAAGTGAATTTAATGCCGTTAACTGAACAGTTAAGGTCACCCACAAATCCCATTAGGGATCCAATGTCGCCATACCAGATGCCAAACACATCATCGATAAAACACCACCAAGTGGCTCCATATTGTTTAAATAAATGATGTTCATAAACAAATAACTCTTCAAAATTAATCATAAATATGTTGGCATATGTAGGGGCGACATTGGATCCTTTGTCGCCCCTACATATGCCAACATATTTATGATTAATTTTGAAAATAAAAAGTGTCCTTAAATAGAAAGTAATTATCATACAAGATGACCTCCAGTAAATCAACAAAAAATTGTATCTGAGCCAAACTGTACTCCTTATCATTAGATAACATTTTCATTACAGCAGCTATTCCACTCGTATGTTTATTTGATGTGTACAAGCTGGATACATCTAGGGTAAATAGAATCACTTTTTGATGTAATAAATCAAGATTTTCTAATTTCCTCAGAAAATCATAAGTATCCTTGATATATGAAGATGACTTAACAACATAAGACTGAAGGATCTTATCTAAAAAGATAGCAATATTAGAAAATATGGATCCTGTACCAGCCACAATGGGTCTGCCTGGTGGTAGGTTTTTATCTTTATGGATCTTAGGTAAGCAATATATTACAGGTCTTATTGGATGTTTAATTTTTAGATATTCACTCAAATCCTTAGAAATTAAACCACTTCTTACTGCTTTAGATAGAATATTAAGAATTTCACCTTGTATCTTATATGTCGGCTCAAAACCAACTTCAACATATACTGAACCATCATTTAACTGTTGCATAATCTCATCTACATAATTCTCCTGTTTCATCAAGACTAGGGCGCCGCCCTTATCTGCACCCTTGATTGTTAACCCTTTCCTTTCACAAATTGCTTTTAGTGAAGCGGAATCAGCATCAAATTTTGCTTTATTTTTATTAAAGATATAATCTGGTTTCAAAAATAATTTTTCCACTTCACCAAGAACCAACTCAAAAAAGGTGTTGGCACTGTTGTCTGTAACACTGGGGTTAAAACTGCTGATTTTTTTCAATCCAACCGACTTACTGGTTAATATACCTTTACCTTCAGTATGAACAGCAGTGTCACCAATATCAACATTTTTATAAAAAAAAAACTTTTAGTTTAATAGATCTAAAAAATCTATGTAACTCCTGCTTAATTTGAAACAAATTGCCTTTATTTACTGGGCAGTATGATAAACCTTTATTCAAAAAAAGTAATTCTCTGCTAGAGAAATCTATTCCTGAGATGTTATGTACAATACCATCATCTATAATAACTTTTTCTTTAAGTGACACATCAGAGATTTTCTCAATAGATCGTCCATCATGAACATGCATGTCCATAATTTTATGATAACCGTATCATAATGAGTGTTCATGTGTATTTCCTGAGTGTCCCCATTACAAAACATTTTTTCCTTTTTCAGTTGCTGCATTCTGGAGTCATACGACTCACTCACCACAACTTGAGCAGTTCTTATTGCCTCTGTCGACCTCTTCCACGGCTGTTCCAGCGAGTCTGTTTGGCCTTTTTCACGCTCTGTATTGGGGGCAGATTGCTTGCGATGCTTTCTACCGCCCCTCCGGCGTCGCCATCTGACTCTTCCGTTAAAAAACATGCCGATGTTTCTGACTCACTCTGGGTGTCATCCGGTGAGCGCCGCTTGTTGCGCCTTTGTTGTGGGAATCGGATCCTTGGGACTCCACCCATTTCCATCCGCTGTGCCCACCTGTAGACATTACCTTGTAAGTAATCCTGCTCATCGCGCAAGAATTTTGTACGTTTCTTCTCCTCTAGTGATCTTTTGTAATCACTCACGGACTTAGAAATTTTCTCCACCAGGGTTTTATATTCATCCAGTGGTAAACTCTGTTGAAGTGCCACTTTCGATTTCTCCACTTCATCTTTAAAGGCAGCAATTTCCCTTTGAGCAAATTCCACCGTGCAGGTGATTAAATCAAAGGAACATTTATTTAAAATACTTTCAAAGCGAGCACAATATTCCAGTTTATCCGAAAACAGAGTGGGTCTAGTCGACATCCGTAGGCCCCTTGGGATGCGTTGCAGCTTGAAATATTCTGTCAAAGTTACAGCATGTAGCTGCAATACCATCTGTTTAACGCTATCTTTTTCCAGCTTTTTACTTGATCTCTCTTTAAGGGGTACATTTAGGAAATCACTTGATCCAAATAACGAGGAGAATATCATCTGTGCATCCTCAGTTGAATACCCAAAGGTATTAGATCCCATCGTAGTATTTGCCATCTCAGTAGTCATAGCAGTGCAAGTGTTTCAAAGTGGTTAAAGTTAATACTGCAACAATGTAGCATGAAGTACCGCACTCACTGCACAGCCAGGAACAGGTTCACCAAACCCAGCATCGATACAAAGAAATCAAATTGTTCCAGCTGGTGCAAAAATGACTTTTATTTGTGCAAAACAGGGATCAGTAAGCTTACTGATCCCTGTTTTGCACAAATAAAAGTCATTTTTGCACCAGCTGGAACAATTTGATTTCTTAGGATCTATTTCAAGTCAATATATGATATTCTGTCTCTCAACTTATTTTATGTACTGTATTTTAAACCATAGGTGCCCTGCCTTATTAATAACATAACTTCACCCTTGCTATATTAATCAGCTGTACCCAACAGATGATCTTGTGTTTGTAACATTTAATATGCTCCAGTTTGTCAGCTATATGGTTATTTAGTGTGTTGATAGGTCCTCTTGTTGCAATATCACTGTGTTTACTCTTCAGAAACAATCTGAGGCAGATTACAAGTGTCACTCTATTCTCACTTTCACTTGCGTGCAAACACAGTCAGAAGTAATATTTTAAGGTATATTTGTATACATATTCATTTACAAGTATATGTATATATATATACAAACACAAGATGTATAGGGATGGCGCAGTGGGAGCAAGGTGATAAGGATAGTTGCCTACTTACAGGCTATAAACATGTATTTCAATATAAGAGAACCTATGTTCAAACAATAGATGCAACAGTAGTATTGTACATAAATATGAAAGGTACAAATGTATAAATGTATTTATATAGGACACAGTTAATGAAATACACTTGGGTGTGACCTAAAAGTTCATAAGGTAATCAAAAGATTCCTTATAGTGTCCCAAAGTGGCAGGTGTATGCAAGAATTCAGATATCAGCTTCTTCAAATCTTCTATATATCAAAACCCTCAATCAAATGAGGTAAGGATGATTCAGAAATGCTGGACTCGGATGTCCCCTCTAGGATGTACCGTCACTGGTAGTTGAAACTTTCTTTTCGTGCTGTATAGGGTACTAGTGCCCTTCTTAGTATCCTGGTATATGGAAACTTTCGATTCTCAATCACCAGCGGTAACTTTAGGACAGAGCTGGAGTAACTTCCGGCAACCACTGCAACTCCGGAAGTTACTCCAGCTCTGTCCTAAAGTTACTGCTGATGATTGAGAATCGAAAGTTTCCATATACCAGGATACCAAGAAGGGCACTAGTACCCTATACAGCACGAAAAGAAAGTTTCAACTACCAGTGACGGTACATCCTAGAGGGGACATCCGAGTCCAGCATTTCTGAATCATCCTTACCTCATTTGATTGAGGGTTTTTAATGTAAGTGCACACCCTTAAGGGGATATATAGAAGATTTGAAGAAGCTGATATCTGAATTCTTGCATACACCTGCCACTTTGGGACACTATAAGGGATCTTTTGATTACCTTATGAACTTTTAGGTCACACCCAAGTGTATTTCATTAACTGTGTCCTATATAAATACATTTATACATTTGTACCTTTCATATTTATGTACAATACTACTGTTGCATCTATTGTTTGAACATAGGTTCTCTTATATTGAATGACATGTTTATAGCCTGTAAGTAGGCAACTATCCTTATCACCTTGCTCCCACATCCCTATACATCTTGTGTTTGTATATTTCTTTGGGAGATCTTGGGAACTGCTCCAACTTTTTTGGGGACAGGCTGATAGTGGGAGCCTCAAAGGAATTTCATTACATATATAAGGGTATTTAAGAATGATAAATACGTGTCTCTAAACCTCAAGGGCGCACCCTAAGAGCTTTCTGTCTTTCCTCCCATATGTATATATATATATATATATATATATATATATATATCCAGTTATAGAACTTTTCATTTAAATATCTTGTAATAAAACATATATATTTTAACCCTTATAACTGTTTCAATATTTACTATAATAATTTTTGTTAGATATGGTATATATGAGTGTAACACTTTATTTTAATGAATTTATGAAGTGTACACTTGTAACCTTTCTTCCTGAAAACATCTCCCTTATCAGCCCTGATCCCACACAGTGCTGCTATCCACTCCTTGCATGCTTTACCTGAACTCCACATCCCTCTATCTCCCTGGATACGCACATACCACTCTGCAACATGGATTTATATTAAAGCATTTTTGGTCGGGTTCCAAGGGCCTTAAATGATAAGTATTCTTTATAAATCTTTCAGTTATCCTACTTTTATTGTAGTTTATATAGGTTATTTGTCTAAGTATTGCCAAACATATGGTATGAACTGGCTGCTATGAATATACAATATATGTATTGTGTGCATTTTTTGTATGTACCACGGAATAAATATTTGTAAATGGAACACTCTAAGATCAGAGCAAAATAGTTTTGAGAGGTATTCTCAGCTTCATTTTCGAAATTCTGCTAGAGGAGTAGCAATCTTAATTAATAAAAATCTATAGTACACATTAAAACAAATGTTAAAAGATAAAGAAGGCAGATTTCAGTTTCTAATACTAACACTGGAAGGTACAGAATTCCTGATAGGAAACATATATGGTCCCAACAATTCAGACTTTAAATTTTGGAAACAAAATTACAACATATTAAATACATTTCCAGATGTTACTATATTGGCTGGCGATTTAAATGTTACACCCAACTGCCATTTAGATGTCACATAAAGAAACCCAATAAGATAAGGAAAGCACAAATACAATATGAAACTAAAACCGTCTCATCTTTTCTGTCTCAATTCAATCTGGTGGATGTATGGAGACGACTTAATCCAAACTGTTTAAAATATACATGTATCTCTAAAATGCACAATACATTATCCAGGTTAGACATCTTTTTACTATCGGATTAACTGGTCCACAGAGTTAAAGAGTCTAAGATATTGGACTTCACCTTATCAGATCATGCGCCGATTCTTCTAACGCTAAAAGAGTCTCATAAATGTAATAACACTATTTTCCCTAAATACCTCCAGAACTCGGTCAAGTTTAAAACATTTTTAGAACAGGGTTGGAAGGAATACTACATTAGCAATGAGGAATATAAAAATAACACCCCAATTTTTTGGGAGGCAGCCAAGGCTACCTTAAAGGCAGAAATTACTAGATATGTGATAAAGTTTAAAAAAGACTAACAGACAAAGAGTAAAAACCTTGCATCCAATTTAACCTTGGCCTATTTAAATTTCAAAAAATAAATAAATCAAGAGAGTCGTATTCTTAATGAGTATTGCTCAGGAAACTATCAATAAGAACGTGGTTCAATTTAACACATTTGGCAACAAAGTAGGTAAATATCTTTCTAGCCTCTTTAAAAAAAACAAATAAAAGAAAATCAATTCAACCCATAAGAGATGGTTGTAGTACCACCAATAATGTTGAAGACATCATCAAATTATTTCAAGAATATTAAAGTTAATTGTATATTTCCCAGAAACCTTTAAAATCTCATGTAACAAACTATTTCAATGACTTAAATCTGCCTAAAATCCCAACAGAGGAAGTGGACTAAACAGATCAATTTCTATAGAAGAAATTAACAACACAATTAAAACAATGAAGAAGGGGAAAGCGCCAGGCCCCGACGGTCTACTACTAGAATTTTACTCTTTAATGAGAGATGACATTACTCCTATTTTGAAAACTCTATATGATCAATATTATTGTCATAACCTTAAGATTACAGAGCACTTTAAAACCGCAAACATAATCTTAATCCCAAAAGAATATAAAGATCTGGAGGAGGTCACATTTTATAGACAAATTTCACTCCTAAACTTAGACTATAAGATATTTATAAAAATATTGGCATATAGATTTAAAACAATTCTTCCTAACCCCAGTTGGGGTTTGTGAAAGGTAGAACGTCAAAAAGTAACATCAGAAAGATTCAACATGGATGTCATATGTAATTACGTAGATAGGACAGAGAAGTGGGATTGTCCTGCTCTGCCGGAAGCCTTCCACCTATCATTGGATGCAGAGAAGGCCTTTGACAGAGTAGAGTGGGATTTTATGTACCAGGCTTTAACCAATTATAGGTTCTATGATAATTTTTTAAAGTTGATCTTTAATATATACTCCGATGCGAGTGCTACTCTTTTGACAAATAATACAATTTCCTTATCCTTCCCACTCTATAGGGGGACTAGGAAAGGTTGTCCATTGTCGACACTCCTTTTCGACCTGCTGTTAGAACCTCTTGCCCTAAAGCTGAGGAATATTTTAATAGGCTGCAAGGTGGGTAAGGAGATATTTCAGTTATCTTTATTCGCAGAAGATCTGTTGCTGTGTATAACTTAGATAAACAAATAAATGAAATTATTAGTCTCATAGAAGCCTATGAAAATGTTCCAGGGTATAAAATTAATAAAACCAATCCCAATCTTAAGCACCCCTTCTCAGAAACACAGGAGTTAAAATATTTGGCTGCCTCACCTGAGAACTGGTATAAAGACAATATAACTAAGGTTTTATTTGATAGTATTAACAATTTAAAGTGCTGGACTAGTTTTCCTATCTCACTATCTGACAGATTTGAAGTGTACACAATGTTTGTCCTTCCTAAAATATTTTATATATTACGTATGCTCCCATTAGTAATTAAACACCAAGACATTAAAAGCTTTTCTAAGGCCTTGAGATGCTTCCTCTGGCAGGGTAGGAAGCCGAGGATTAAGATGAATAAATTATATCCTCCTTATAACAGAGGGGGCCTGGCTCTACCCAATTTATTGGTTTACAATTATGTATCTCATTTGAGATTTTCACTGGACTGGCTGCTCCATACTGCTAAGTACACAAACTGTAATATGGATGCTACTCTATGTAAACCCTTTTCTTTGAACTTCATTCTTTACACTTCTAATAAAGAATTTGGAAGAAAAATATTCCATCATCCTCTTCTAAGGGACATTCTTAAGGCCTGGAGGGCTTCCATGAAGTTTATAAGTATAGAACCTAGTTTTTCCAAATGGCTGCCCTTGCTGGGAAGTTTCCACCAGGCCAACAATATTGCGTCTTCCAATAATGGAAGGAGCTTCAGATTATTAATCTTGGACACTTATGTAACTTCACGTCTAAACACATATATATCTTTGAGGAATTCCAGGAAAAATACAAGGTTCCGACTAATAATAGATCACTTTATGCAGGCTAATCATTACCTAAAGTCAGTTATTCAATTAGCTCCCAATTCATTCTTTCAAAAGCACCCATTACTGGATCACCCCAAAGCATTGATAGGCTCGCTTTCAGTTATATACAAAATACTATTGTCCCCATTAGAACAGCAACAGATAAGTGACTTATATGCTAAATGGAACAGTATTCTACTGCTATGTAGCAGATATAGAACTATACAAAAAAGCTTAATGGCCTTGCATCACACAGATACATTTGCGAATGCCAGGGAATCTCCCCTTAGACTTATACAATAAGACTAGTTGACTCCATGAAGAGTACAGAAATGGAAAAAGGAAATAGGGAACAAATGCATTAAGTGTTTAAAGGAGGACCCAGATCTGGTACATTTAATCTACTCTTGCCCAAAACTATGACAGGTGTGGGCAAAGGTGGAATTGTTGTTATCTTGTATTCTTGGCATTAATCTTTCACTATCAGAAGGAAAAATAATACTTCTTGCAAAAAAAATCAGAATGGGGGTTAAATCACAAATGTATATACTGTATGTTGCAATTCTGAAAATGAGATCTCTGATTTGTAAAAACTGGATAAATAGGAAAGTGCCCACTATTAAGCAATATAAATCACTCTTGATGAGACATGCAATCTCAGAGAAATATTATTACAAAATTTACAAAATGGACAATCTTGAGGAAAATGTAAAGATATGGGGCAGTTCATATCTTTCATGGGCTCGGAATTCGAGAATCAAATAAACCAAATCATCTCAGTCAAACAGATTAATTGGAAATTACATCCAGTATGAGTGGGAGGAGTTGGAGGAAGTTTTACTTATCATATTTTGTTTTCTTTTTTTGTTTTGTGTACTTTGGGCAGCTCTAACACAATTAAGTGGATACAATTATCTTTGGCCCAAAACTGTAATTACCAGCTATACCATAACTGCTACATACATTTTTGTTCTCCGCATATTCTCTTTATGTGTGTAATCTAATTTTTCTGAAGGTAATGAACCCTCTGTCTTATTTACTATATGTTTGTATCAAATATTTTGAAGCAAAGAAAATAAAAAAAGAATAAATATTTACCTTGTGCTAGATTATATAATACCTCATATTGAATTGAGGGCACTAAATGTGAGCACAACATCGATTGGGCATGGTGTGAGATTAATTTATGTGCGTTAAATATTAAACTGACGGTATTGCACTATTATCCTGTTTTTTGCTTCTTTTTCATATCATGTGGAGGAAAGTTTCTAGTGTTCCTACTACAAGAAGCACGAGAGGCATTTTCAGCATCTGAAACGGATTCAGCGGCAGATATCATACGTGCTACATTTAAAGCTCTCCAGGACAGCTCTACACTTACTTCATATCGATTGAGGTAAAATACTGTAAGTATACTCTACACCTATTGAGAACCTGTATTTATGTGAATGACACTGATACATCTTGCAAACTACTGAGTTTGGACTTTTTTTTACAGAATCCTGAGAAAACTACATCTACTTATTTTATTTTTACTTTTCATTATATTGTAGTATTGCAGTGGGTGTATATATATATATATATATATATATATATATATATATATATATATATACACATATATATACTATATATATTAGATTGACCACTCTAAACTGGTATGCGTGTATATGTGAATATATAGATTTGCTTGCATCAGAAAATAGCCTAAACAGCGCTATCCCAACCCTTTTGGAAAACATTGTTCATATTCAAAGTATAGTGAATTGGGGATTTCACTTTACCAAGCCTAGGGATAAAACTGCAGTTGTTTTTAAATTTCTAAGCTATAAGCCACAGTGTATATTATTTTTGTACCTTTAAGTTGAAGTGCCCTTTAGCTCTCCTTCTTACACATATAAATAAATAAATAAATAAATAAATAAATAAATAAATATATATATATATATATATATATATATATATATATATATATATATATATATATGTGTGTGTGTGTGTGCACTGGAGCCTTTTGCAGTCAAGTAGCTGAAAACATGTAAAATCATATTTATGCGATATTTATATTTAATAAAGAAGTGTTTAACTGTGTATTTACTGTAAATATTTCCCATTTCAATGTTCTTTACATAGGGGGATATGTTCTAAGTATTTGCTAATAGATATTCCTATATATATATCTGTATATATCTATACCTATATGTAATCATATAGATATATAGGTATGCTATACATGTTATAAAAAAATATGTATTTAAGAATAAATAGAACATATTCTGCTATGTGAAGAACAATGGAATCGGAAATATGAATATTTTGCGAGACTTGTTGGTCGTTAGGTTTTTTTCCCACCTTTAGCACTTCATTAAAGTCTTTGGGGAAATATGTTAATATGGTCGTGATATTTGAAGTTTGGGTTAGTGCTTATGTGAAAACTTTTTGCTATCAACCTGTAACACGCTTGCTACCCGACGCATGGAAAAAGCTTACTTCTAGCAGAGTTAAATCGCCCACTCATGCTCACAAGGTGGTGCAGAGTGTAAGACATACTGTAATTTTTCCTCTGGACAAAAAATAAAGAATATTTTTGGTTAATTTTGTTGCGATAATAGTACTCATTGTTTATCACCTAGGCTAGGAGAAAATACCACATTTTAAATGTGCTGTTTAGTTATATTTGTTCCAAGAGGCTTCAAGGTGATTTCTTCCAAAGCAAATTTTCTTAAAACAACCAATTTATATATATATTTGAGTGCGCTGAACTTACCTGTTTCTCTATTGTACAACATGGAGGACACCTTTGTTTTGGGCTTCTGGCGCCCATGTCTGGTGTCCATTGGTTAGACAGTGTGATTAATCTTCAGTTCATGTACAGTTTTCTGAAGCCTGTGCACCATTGAGTGTTTCTTTTAATTGTTAACAAGACATGCTAAAGAATGACTGAAAATATCAAAATATTTCCTCTTACTGATGAGGATGTGGTCATCTCAACTGCGCCTACTTAGACTTATGTTTGTATTAACCCCAAATTGTATATTATTGTTTTAGCGGTAAGTTTTAGAGATCTGAACTTCTATAGCAGGTGGCTGAAAACTAAATTTTATAGATGTTCACTGTTTAGTAATGGTGGCCTGAAACGCCAAAAGATATAGAAGATTGTCTTGATAAAGGCTCACTGTATGAGCCGAAATGTCGACTAAGAATTTTGTGATACCACTTGTTTCAATAAAAATTTCACTTTAACACAACAAAGTCCTATGAGTACCCTCCATTCTACATTTGAAAATATATATATATATACATACAGGTTTATCTATACAGTATATTTATATATATATATATATATATATATATATATACACAGTATATATATATATATATATACATATACAGTATATATATACAGTATATATATATATATATATATATATATTGTTGTTCCTCTGTGAACTTGTAGCAATTTGTTTAATAAATATAGGTAAATACAGGTATATATATATATATATATATATATATATATATATATATATATATATATATATACATATATATATATTGTTGTTCGTCTGTGAACTTGTAGCAATTTGTTTAATAAATGTTTTAATGTATTGGTGAAAAAGAACAATACTTATGTTGCATTTTAAACTTTTATGCTCTGTTTTACGTTAAAGTCTTAAATGAAAATGTTATTTTAATAAATATACAAAATTCAACTATGTATGTATTAAGTGTTCCATACAAATGACAAACATTACAGTATGTTCTGTTTTGTGTAAGTCAATTTGTTACAGTTTAAAGATCATTAATGGAACAATGGACTTGATTCTCCTAAATACTCTCGGTCTTTATGCAATAGTCAATATAAAGAATTAATTTTAACTAGTTTTGCTCAAGAATTAGGTTTTGCTTAATGGATCAATTATTTTCTTATTAAAGTGAGCCTGACCAGTAGCATGTAATTTGTTTAGCATTGATCTTAGTCTTACCCTAAATAACTTGCTTTCTCTTTTGTACTTGAAATTAAAGGGGCAAAAAAAAGGGGGATTTAAACAGAAACACACTTCCCCCTTATGATATTTCATTATTTGAGTGCATTCTATATTTTAACAAAAAAAGGGGGTTAAATAAACTAGCGCTTAAGAGTTAATATCCCTTGCCCTATTCTCCTACTATCTACTTCCCAGATAGAAAGGTGTATAAAGTGAAAAAGTTATGGAGATTAGGCGCTTAATCTGCAAAAGGGATAAAGGTGTGTATGGAGGTCGTTAGCTAAATATGTAGAAAAAACTGGACCTTGGACAGAATAAGTGAAAAATTCTTCTACAATTTATTTTCAAAATAAAAACATGATAATACCAAGATAAAATAAATCACAATCCCTAAGTGTTGCAACACTATATCGATCAATTCATAAAATTTCTAAAATTCAGATATACATTTGTTTCATACACAAATAAAAGGATTTATCTGCTCTTTTGTATCCTTTGTTCAAAGATTTTAGATAGAATATATTCTTTTATTTCAACACAATTAATAATATTTGTCTCTATTTGATATTTTATATCTATATTTCATCAGCTTTAAAATTACAAATATGTAGCAAAAACTAACAATTAGTTAAAACAATTTAAATGCAAGATTATAAATGGTGTCCCCACAATGGCTGTTTACTTATATTGGTTATAATTTTGTGTATCTAAAAAGTTCATCAAAGCATTTGTAAGTAATTGGAGATAAATTACTGAGGGCTGTGTTCTTTATCCTTATATTTATGTTGTGATATATTAAGGTTTCACAGTTACCTCTTTGTATCCTCAGTGAGCTTAATTTGTAGAAAAGGAATGTTCCAAACAGTGTTTAGGGGTGATTTTCTTACCCTCTCTTGTGAGCTGTTACTACTCACGGCTTCCCAGCGGTTCCTATGTGTCCTCAGTTTGACTCTCAGACAAGGGGTTCCGGTAGGTAATTTTCTTTGTGTTACCTTGTCACTGGTCTTTGTAGAAGTGCTCTGATTACAGCACCAAACTGTAGACAATCCTTTTGTTTCTGTAACTTGCGCAAGTTAGCTTTTGTGTTTGTAGTTCCTCAATCTCCTGCACTTAAGTACTTCTGTACGCAGGAAAAAAACAGGCTTTTTCTTTCTTGGTGTTCACACAGATATCAACATGTTTCGCCAGCAACCCTGGCTTTATCAAGATAAAGTGTGATCACACCTTACACCTTTATATAGCACTGACTTGATTTCCATTGGTCCATTCACTGTTTCTGTTTCTCTTTTCCACTGGGTCCTAGAGTCCTTTTGTTCAAATATCCTATTTTGTTTTCTAACTTTTTATTTAGGTCATATCAGAGTGGTTAACCGATTTCTTTTTTCATTATTCCTAACAGCCTTTCTCCATTACTTCACATATGCCAAGGGGTTCAACCATTTATATTTTAACAGTTTATTTAATTTTCACATTCATTTTCTATTACACCAATTAACATTTTAAACTTTTGACAAATCTTTAGAATAAATTAGTTTAGAAATCCATTTATTTTAAAATAATAATCCCAATTAATTTTTTATATAAATATATTATTTTTCCAAGTGTCTTAGGTGAAGAATTTTCAAGTGGCTCCATGATATAGGTACTATTACAAAAGTGAAAGGGGAGAAAAACAAATAATGTGGTGATATGTTTGTGCAAGAGAAAAAATTATCCCTTTATTTTAGTGGCTCCATTATATAGATACTATTACAAAGGGGAGAGGGGGGGGAAACAAATAAGGTGGTGATATGTTTGTGTAAAGGAATTAATTATCCCTTTTTTTTTTTTGAAAAAATCTCTAGGATAATACATTTTTTAGTGACTAAAACTAGTTATACAAATTTATTAAAGATAGTGATTACTGTGTGCCTAGAAAAGGAGATATATCCATTTCTGAATTCAAACCGTGGGGGTGAATCGTGTTGAAGTTGTATATGAATTCTGCTTCTTTTTTTAGAATAGATGCTTCTAAATCTCCCCCTCTCCAATTGGGTTTCACTTTATATAATCCCCAATACTTCATATCTGAGACTCTATTTTTGTGTATTTCCCTAAAATGTTTATAAAGATAAGTGTCCAGGTTCCCTTTTTTGATGTTACAGATATGCTCCCTTATCCTGTCCCTTAGCATTCGCGTCGTTTCTCCTATGTAAAAAAGTTCACAAGAGCATTGCAGCATATAGATTACTCCTTTATTAGTGCACCTTATTGTGTTTTCTATTTTAAACTCCTTAGTGTTATTAGGAGTCCTAACAGTTTTCTTTTTAATGCCATACTGGCATGCTCTGCATACATGGCAGGGAAAAAAACCTTTCACATCCCCTCCTTTTAGATCTTTCTCAAAAGATTTCTTATTTTTATTCTGTTTTTTGTACTCACTCGGTGCAAGAATCATTTTTAAATTTTGTGCTCTCCTATAAATTACCCTTGGGTATGGTGGTATTTTGTCTCCTAGAATTGGGTCATTTTTTAGGAGATGCCAGTGTTTTCTTAAAATTTTTTTCACTAGTAAATGGTCTTCGCTGAAGTCATTTATAAAAGGGACATTGAACTCATCTGACATATAATTATTAGATTTATGTTTATACTCTAATAGTTCTTTTCTCTCTGTGTTTCTTGCTCTCTCTGTTGCTCTATTTATTGTTTCTTTCTTATAACCTCTTTCCTTAAATTTTTCTTCCAAGATGTTAATCTGGAATTCAAAGTCATCAATCCTTGAGCAATTTTTCCGGACCCTTAAACTTTGGCTTATTGGTATACTTTCCTACCATTTAGGGAGGTGACAGCTGGAGGCATGTATAAAATTGTTCGAATCGACTTTTTTAAAGTGTGTTTTAGTTTCAATGTTGTCTGATACTATCATTATATCCAGATCTAAGAATGTGATCTGTTCTTTATTAAATTCATATGTAAACGAGATACCTCTGTCATTACTATTCATGGCCTCAAAGAACTCCAGGAGATCTGTCTCTTCCCCTTTCCAAATTATAAAAATATCATCTATGAACCTCTTAAAGAGCACAAGGTTCGCACCGAGCTCCAGACTTCCCAGGAACCTTTGTTCCCAATCTCCCATAAAAAGATTGGCATAGCTCGGTGCGAACCTTGTGCCCATGGCGGTTCCCTCAATTTGAACATAATATGTGTTATTGAATGAGAAGTAGTTGTGTTCTAATATAAATCTTATGCTCTGCAATAAGAAATCTTTCTGTTCTTTTTGTAACTCATCATCTTTATTCAAAAAGGACTCCACTGCCTCTATTCCAAAATCATGTCTAATGGATGTATATAAAGAAGTCACATCGCAGGAGGCTAATATCATAGAGTCTTCCCATTTTATATTCTCCAATAATCTTAGGAGGCTGGTAGAGTCTTTTAAATATGTACTGAGATTTACCACATATTTCTGTAAAAAGGTATCAATATATCTTGATAAATTTGCTGTCATTGAACCTATACCGGAGATTATAGGTCTCCCTGGAGGGTCTATGAGGCTCTTGTGTATCTTGGGTAAGTGGTAGAAGACCGGCATTTTAAAAGAAGGTGAATATAATTATATTCTGAATAAGTTCCCTAGAGTGCCGGTCTTCTACCACTTACCCAAGATACACAAGAGCCTCATAGACCCTCCAGGGAGACCTATAATCTCCGGTATAGGTTCAATGACAGCAAATTTATCAAGATATATTGATACCTTTTTACAGAAATATGTGGTAAATCTCAGTACATATTTAAAAGACTCTACCAGCCTCCTAAGATTATTGGAGAATATAAAATGGGAAGACTCTATGATATTAGCCTCCTGCGATGTGACTTCTTTATATACATCCATTAGACATGATTTTGGAATAGAGGCAGTGGAGTCCTTTTTGAATAAAGATGATGAGTTACCAAAAGAACAGAAAGATTTCTTATTGCAGAGCATAAGATTTATATTAGAACACAACTACTTCTCATTCAATAACACATATTATGTTCAAATTGAGGGAACCGCCATGGGCACAAGGTTCGCACCGAGCTATGCCAATCTTTTTATGGGAGATTGGGAACAAAGGTTCCTGGGAAGTCTGGAGCTCGGTGCGAACCTTGTGCTCTTTAAGAGGTTCATAGATGATATTTTTATAATTTGGAAAGGGGAAGAGACAGATCTCCTGGAGTTCTTTGAGGCCATGAATAGTAATGACAGAGGTATCTCGTTTACATATGAATTTAATAAAGAACAGATCACATTCTTAGATCTGGATATAATGATAGTATCAGACAACATTGAAACTAAAACACACTTTAAAAAAGTCGATTCGAACAATTTTATACATGCCTCCAGCTGTCACCTCCCTAAATGGAAGGAAAGTATACCAATAAGCCAAAGTTTAAGGGTCCGGAAAAATTGCTCAAGGATTGATGACTTTGAATTCCAGATTAACATCTTGGAAGAAAAATTTAAGGAAAGAGGTTATAAGAAAGAAACAATAAATAGAGCAACAGAGAGAGCAAGAAACACAGAGAGAAAAGAACTATTAGAGTATAAACATAAATCTAATAATTATATGTCAGATGAGTTCAATGTCCCTTTTATAAATGACTTCAGCGAAGACCATTTACTAGTGAAAAAATTTTTAAGAAAACACTGGCATCTCCTAAAAAATGACCCAATTCTAGGAGACAAAATACCACCATACCCAAGGGTAATTTATAGGAGAGCACAAAATTTAAAAATGATTCTTGCACCGAGTGAGTACAAAAAACAGAATAAAATAAGAAATCTTTTGAGAAAGATCTAAAAGGAGGGGATGTGAAAGGTTTTTTTCCCTGCCATGTATGCAGAGCATGCCAGTATGGCATTAAAAAGAAAACTGTTAGGACTCCTAATAACACTAAGGAGTTTAAAATAGAAAACACAATAAGGTGCACTAATAAAGGAGTAATCTATATGCTGCAATGCTCTTGTGAACTTTTTTACATAGGAGAAACGACGCGAATGCTAAGGGACAGGATAAGGGAGCATATCTGTAACATCAAAAAAGGGAACCTGGACACTTATCTTTATAAACATTTTAGGGAAATACACAAAAATAGAGTCTCAGATATGAAGTATTGGGGATTATATAAAGTGAAACCCAATTGGAGAGGGGGAGATTTAGAAGCATCTATTCTAAAAAAAGAAGCAGAATTCATATACAACTTCAACACGATTCACCCCCACGGTTTGAATTCAGAAATGGATATATCTCCTTTTCTAGGCACACAGTAATCACTATCTTTAATAAATTTGTATAACTAGTTTTAGTCACTAAAAAATGTATTATCCTAGAGATTTTTTCAAAAAAAAAAAGGGATAATTAATTCCTTTACACAAACATATCACCACCTTATTTGTTTCCCCCCCCTCTCCCCTTTGTAATAGTATCTATATAATGGAGCCACTAAAATAAAGGGATAATTTTTTCTCTTGCACAAACATATCACCACATTATTTGTTTTTCTCCCCTTTCACTTTTGTAATAGTACCTATATCATGGAGCCACTTGAAAATTCTTCACCTAAGACACTTGGAAAAATAATATATTTATATAAAAAATTAATTGGGATTATTATTTTAAAATAAATGGATTTCTAAACTAATTTATTCTAAAGATTTGTCAAAAGTTTAAAATGTTAATTGGTGTAATAGAAAATGAATGTGAAAATTAAATAAACTGTTAAAATATAAATGGTTGAACCCCTTGGCATATGTGAAGTAATGGAGAAAGGCTGTTAGGAATAATGAAAAAAGAAATCGGTTAACCACTCTGATATGACCTAAATAAAAAGTTAGAAAACAAAATAGGATATTTGAACAAAAGGACTCTAGGACCCAGTGGAAAAGAGAAACAGAAACAGTGAATGGACCAATGGAAATCAAGTCAGTGCTATATAAAGGTGTAAGGTGTGATCACACTTTATCTTGATAAAGCCAGGGTTGCTGGCGAAACATGTTGATATCTGTGTGAACACCAAGAAAGAAAAAGCCTGTTTTTTTCCTGCGTACAGAAGTACTTAAGTGCAGGAGATTGAGGAACTACAAACACAAAAGCTAACTTGCGCAAGTTACAGAAACAAAAGGATTGTCTACAGTTTGGTGCTGTAATCAGAGCACTTCTACAAAGACCAGTGACAAGGTAACACAAAGAAAATTACCTACCGGAACCCCTTGTCTGAGAGTCAAACTGAGGACACATAGGAACCGCTGGGAAGCCGTGAGTAGTAACAGCTCACAAGAGAGGGTAAGAAAATCACCCCTAAACACTGTTTGGAACATTCCTTTTCTACAAATTAAGCTCACTGAGGATACAAAGAGGTAACTGTGAAACCTTAATATATCACAACATAAATATAAGGATAAAGAACACAGCCCTCAGTAATTTATCTCCAATTACTTACAAATGCTTTGATGAACTTTTTAGATACACAAAATTATAACCAATATAAGTAAACAGCCATTGTGGGGACACCATTTATAATCTTGCATTTAAATTGTTTTAACTAATTGTTAGTTTTTGCTACATATTTGTAATTTTAAAGCTGATGAAATATAGATATAAAATATCAAATAGAGACAAATATTATTAATTGTGTTGAAATAAAAGAATATATTCTATCTAAAATCTTTGAACAAAGGATACAAAAGAGCAGATAAATCCTTTTATTTGTGTATGAAACAAATGTATATCTGAATTTTAGAAATTTTATGAATTGATCGATATAGTGTTGCAACACTTAGGGATTGTGATTTATTTTATCTTGGTATTATCATGTTTTTATTTTGAAAATAAATTGTAGAAGAATTTTTCACTTATTCTGTCCAAGGTCCAGTTTTTTCTACATATTTAGCTAACGACCTCCATACACACCTTTATCCCTTTTGCAGATTAAGCGCCTAATCTCCATAACTTTTTCACATTCTATATTTTAAGTCAGTTGATCTTGTATAATGCATATAAAAAAACTAATTATATATTACACTCTTTATAAAAAAATGTGGCCAGAATATGAGTGGAGCGCTAACAGGTACACACAAATGATAAAGAGTTTATCGTGGGTGTTTGTGCTTATCGGGTTTCCAGCTTGTATTACAAAACACATATTATTTATATATATATATATATATATATATATATATATATGTGTGTGTGTGTGTGCAGATGTATTTATGTAGTAGACATATAAACACATAAATTCATATGTATACAGATATAGGCATATATATATAAATATATATATATATAAATATATATATATATATATATATATATATATATATATATATATATATATATATATATATATAAATAAAAAACACATAGAGACACCCAGCACTCACCAGCTAGCTCACAGCTAAGATAAAATCACAACTGGAAAGGTTAGTTACCGCATCTGGCCAAATGGGAAAAGCTCAGGCACCACGTCAAGGTCCTTTCCACTGCCTGAGTCCCTAACACAGCCACACCATGCAAGCTCACAAAGCCAAACAAACTGAGAACAAAGGAGGGGTGCACAGGTGGATGTTATCACCCAGAGAAATACAAAACACGGAAGGGAACTGTTTCTTGCACCTATTCCGTACTGGGGTTAACTGCCTGTGGCTCTGGTGACATCACAGCTTTTTTGGAGTGCAGCACCCAGGGCTGGATGTTGCTGAGTCACTGGATGTGTACCTGGTCCGGTCTTGGAGTGCAGTTCGCCTCCGTGTTTTATATATATATATATATATATATATATATATATATATATATATATATATCTGCATTGGAGCCCTTTGCCGTTAAGTATTTGAAAACATGTAAAAGCATATTTATGAAATATTCATATTTAATAACGTGTCATACAGTGTATTTACTGTAAATATTTAATATTCCAATGTTCTTCACATAGCAGAATATGTTCTAAGTTTTTGTAAATAGATATTCCTATATATATCTGTATATATCTATACATTATATATTTATATTGTAATCTGTATATATAGGTATAGATATATATATTGTACCAAAAATATCATATATATATATATATATATATATATAAATATGTTTTAATGAATACATAGAATATATTCTGCTATGTGAAGAACATTGGAATGTAAAATAATAATATTTTCATGTCGGGTTAGCGGACTTGAGAAAATGTGATTTTTTTGCACGCAAATAGGGTATTATGTTTTGTTTACACTTTTCTTGCTCCATTGATTTCTATGGGGAATACGTGAATGTGCCTGCAATATTCTAACTTTAGCTTTTTTGTGCTCATTGGGTTAGCAAAAACAGTTTACTTTCAACTCATAATACTAGCGCAACCCGACAAGAGAAAAAGCTTACTTCTAGTGCAGTTAACACTCGAGCAGGAGCGTTAAATAGCCCTCCACTCATAATCTGGCCCTTTAATTTTTACCTTTTCTAGTATAATTTTTGTTAAAGATCATATTTGCAAATGTTTTTATATATGCAGGTGAGTCAGCAGGCAGCAGTAATCACACTTAAGCTGCTAAAAATTGATCACTGCCATAGCTACTAAGTAAAAGGAGAAAGGTACTCTGACGACCAGGGTTAACCAACACTGCACCAGTCACTTGTTTGGCACAGAAAGGATTAACAGACCCTTTCTACCTGAATCAATTTGTCACATTCTAGCCACTCCAGGCAAGCCTTTGACTTATTATAGTGGGTGCAAGGGTTAACAAACACTCTCTAGTCTGTTCTAGACCTAGAAAACAATGCCTCAAACTCTCCTTTAATGCTACCCACACTAAACAATCTCTATACGGCACTGTCACCACCTAACATTTATTGTATGGGAAAATCTTAGACAAAACCCAGACTAACAAATTAAAATCCCAGAATACAATTTAACAAAAAGTCAGCTCCAGAAAACAGTATCACATTACCAGTCTCTTTCAATAACATGGTTCAAATGTTAGACAAAGGCAAAACTTAATAAAGAAATATTTATTATAAGCAAAAAAAAAAATATGACACAGTGCATTGATATAAAAAAAGAAACAGTTAACAAACAATTTGTTCACAAGCAAACAGTTTTTAAACTGAAAAGGAGAAATACAGAACCTTAAACTGTACTAGCTTAGATGCCTGTGCTAGGATGATTGGCAAGAAAAGGTAGTCACAAACGCTGTAGTTACACAGACTCCCATGTTGAATGGAAATTATCTTTTTACATTTTCACCAGTTTATACAAAGAAAATCATCTCAGGTTCCTAACCTAGACCATTTGGTTGAGAGGGGTTTAAAAGAATCCACCCCCAGTTTGCATTCTAAGTTCCATAAAGCTTTATATTTGTGTCATTAGCATAACTTCTACACAAGCCTCCTAGTCTTTGGGCCGCAGGGAGCATTTTTATACCAGACACCAGATATTTTGCATCCTTTACTGTTCCAGTTCATTATTATTTATAAAAATAGATTTGCAACACTGTTTATCCTGTGAATAACTCCAGCTCTATGACATATTGTGGTCCATTAATTGTAACAGGTTGTTTATGGGCCTTCTAGCCCGGTATTGGGTTTTTCAAATACCTTAGGGTTAATGCATTTTCCTGACTTCAGAAAGGATTGAAGTGTAAACAAAAGCATTTGTGTCTGTATTCAATAAAGGGTTAATAAAAATAACCCTTCCCCAAACCCTTAAATTTCCTTATCACAGACAGTTCTGATAAGGAGTGGTAAATTGCAGATACATACAGCAGAAAATTAAAAGCAGGATAACCACTTCAATCCCTAGAATCATGAGGTCTTCATGACACCTCCCCCATATAAGAGATGCAAAGAGAGGTGGCACACAAGTCACTCCAGGTGCAGTTAAATGGAAGCTCTCCCTTGCAATGATAACCCAATTCAAAGACAAATTGCACATAGCAGTTTTCCCATCATGATGCCCTCCATTTAAAAATGACACACAGTTGGTTTAAAATATTGAAGGGGCCCTTCCATGCAGTCTGCAGCTTGTGCTGCCTCACCTCATATTCTTTCTCTCTGGAAGCAGAATCCGGCAACTGCTCTTGTAGGATTATGGCATTGGCAGCTCTCAGTTTTGCAGGTACCTCCCACAATAATGTTTACATCATGTCCCTAAAATGTATACTATACCCTGTTACAGATGTGTCCGTGATGCCTATTTTTATGTCACATCCTCTGAACATGTTCTGTGTTGTCAGCTGTTGAGTAGATAACCAGGGATCTTGCCTCTCCACCTGAATATAATCCCTGTATCCCTGCTCCTGTTTATGGTTGGTAGGGGGTTGCTTAGCTGCATCACCCATTTTCTCCACGGTGGGGCTTATCTGCTGGGCCTTCTGGGAACCCTGACTCTGCACTAATATCAGTGTATGTGCTGAATGATTCTGTGGTGCTGTGTGAATACATTTATCTGTATTCTTCTCCTTTGGATCTCTGTCCTCCAGTCTGTGCAGTCTGATTATAGGTCACAGCTGAGGTTACTGGGGTCTCTGTCACCCACAATCTTTCACATTCACTCTGGGGGTCTATCAAAGAGTATCCTATACCCTCCTCCCCCACAAACACTGCAGTCTTAGATACTGCAGCTTCTGGAACAGATGGGTTTACACTCTTTCTCTCTCACAGTCACTCTGCCATTTCACATCCTCACTCAGCATTCTGGATCTTTCCGACTCTTATACAGACAAGCACATATCTTCCTTCTGCAATTTCTCCCATTTCTCCTGTCTCTTTACTCCTTCCACAGTAAACTCTACTGATTCTGGCACAAACTTTCACACACCTTCCAGCTGCCCATTCAGCCAGTCATTCTCTCCCCCTATATTTTCACTCTTTTCTACAGACTTCACTGGTTCAAGCACAGACTGACACACACCATCCATCTGCCTCTCCTCACAAACAGTCTCTCCCTGTACATTTAAACTCTGTTCTACAGATCTTACTGGTTCAAACACAGTAAGGCACACACCATCCATCTGCCATTCTCTACAGTCAGTCTTTCTTCTTACATTTTCACTCTGTTTTACAGAGATCCTACGGGCTCAAGCACAGACAGACACATACCATCTATCTGCTCTACCTCCCTGTCAGACAGTCCTTTCCTACTTTCTAATCTCAGCAGACACTCCCAGTTCAAGCACAGCACTTGGCACACATGTACTCTGTCCTCCCTCCTGGTCAGCATGAGTCTGAGATTTTTTTTACACAGTCATTTGCACACTAAAACCCAAATCTAATGTAACTAGGTAACATGTATCATTGTCAGGCACATAGAGGTATAGCAACCTGTCCAGATCAATACCCAGTGATACATAATTAGGAATATTTTCAGATACCCCCCATATTTCTTAAACCTCTGTCTGGTCCACGGCAGGTAAATACATGCCGTAGGTACTGCAGGTTGCACTCCCTAAATCCCTTTTACTACTACAGTCCTGCCAGGAATAATGTCCTTAGAGCTAACCAGCCCTGTAAGCATAAGAGTCACATATGCCCCAGTTGGTGAAGGGGGATCATGAAGCAGCTCCCTTCCTGCTGGATGCCCCTTAACAAAGGCTTTTCTCACATTCACTGGAGACCTGTTATAAAAATCTGCCAGCTCACCCACCTCCAATGCTGTTTTGGGCTTGTGATCTAGCACCTACTCCTACACATCTGCTGTGCACAGCTGCTTGGATTGTTCCTTAACAATCAGGTCCTCCATGGTGGTAATTTTTAACCCTCAGGAACAACTGCAATGTAGCTCTCTGATGTACCCCTTTGCAAAGGCCTGAATTTCTTTTTGTAAACCTAAGGAGTAAGATTATTCCTCATCTGCAGTGCTGCCTTAATTGCATCATAGTCCTGATCAAAGTCTGAAGGCAGTTCTGCAAAAGCCTCCAGTGCAGGACCTTTAAGGCGAGGGAGGATATACATTGCCCACTTGTCCCTTGGTGGCTGGTACCGTCTGCAAATCTTTCAAAGCTGCACAGGAATACATCCAAATCTCCATCTTTTTCCAGGGTAGGGAAATTCTCTGCACACAGTCTGAGAATAGAGGAGTCTCTAGATTGACTAACAACAGGTGAGACAGTTGCTGTCTCCAACCTTGCAAGCTCTAGCTGATACTCTCTCTCTCTCTCTCTGCTTGAAGTTCAGCAGCTTGTCTCTCTGCTGCCAATGCCTTCCTCTCTACCTGACAGTCAGCAGCTTGTCTAGAAGCTTAGTGTTCAGCTGCTTGCTGCCCTTGGTATTTTAGTGTCATTTGCATGGATAAATTTGGATCCGCCGAGCCCAGATGCTTTAACACAATTTGCAAATAACAGTCCAGAAGATCTCCATAGATTGACAAATCACTGCCCACAGCTGCAGACACCTCTCCTGAGGCTTAAACTTGTGCTACCAGGGTGCTCTCATATTCCATAAGATCTTGTACCAATCCCTTTTTGGTTTCCCACTGGAGGGAATATCTCTCTCCTGACATAACAATGTCAGCATTTCTTTGGTTTGCTGCTGGTATGTCTATATCATAAAAAATAAAATAGTAAAGAAAATCATAGAATAATTAAGAATTACTATGTTATCAATAAAAATGTTTCTATTGTTTTTCTTTAATGCCGATGGGTTAAAAGGGATTCAAATCTATAATAGACAAACAGGTTACCATTGTTGGTGTAAACTAAAGTGATTTGTTTTGCGTAATATCACCAAACCCACTAAAGAACAAACTAGATTGAGAAGATTGAATCATTCCCCAGTATATTACATATTATCCCACTGCAATTAAAACATAAATTGGATATGATTATAACTAAAACTCAAATACAATACAAAGGGTGATAAACCCCCAACTATTGACTGTAAATAACAAAGAATCAAAGCTGTGATTAAAGTAAATAAGATAACATGATATCTGATTAGAGGGCATAATTCTCACACTGGCACCATAATAAACACTGCTTCACTGCAATTAATTCACGTTTGACATTCGTTAAAATAAATGCATATATTATTATGAAAACTGCTACCACAAATCAAGGTATAAATAATTTCCATCTATTGGTTTCTTTTTAATAAAATACGGTTATTCCTTTTTCTTTCTTTTATTTTTTTTTAATAAAATTTGCTGTTGGTTATTAATATTAGTGAAGAGTTGTTATAAACTGTTCAATAGTCTATATTTTAATTTTACAGGTATTGATTTCAGATCCAAATGTATGTAACTTATTTTCAAATCACATTTTTGCTTGTAGCACTTGCTTCAATAATAGATCATGAAAAAAACAAAGTAATGAATGAAATCACCATTCTTCACCTCAATAGCTTACATATATAAAACAAAACTATGTTGTAGAGATTTTAAAAGTCTTTTTTTTTTATTTTAACACTTTTCATAACATCTAATGCTGTTAAGTGCAGTGATAATCTACAATAACCAATAATTCAAAGTCAAATTTATTTTTAAAAAAGTTTCGAAAGCACAAATTTCTTATTCTGGCATTTTGGAAAACTGATTGATCAACATCCCTTTTTTAAAAAAAAAAAACATTTACAGGTATTATATGGTGTCCAGAAAGAACAGATAACACAGTCCAGCACACAGGCCACTGCAAGTCACGTAGGGTTACCACCACACCCCCAGATATATCACAGAAAACTCCAAACGAAGTGGCAGCATAAAGTGGAACAAAGAAGGTTTTATTCAGCACATAAAAGACGCAATGTTTCGGCAACTTCTTCCCTTAGTCATGCAATAAAAAATGTGATACAGAGCATCCTTATATACCCCTCCGCCACCAGGGGACAATAGAGGGATATTTACAAATTTAACTGTTTATCTGCCAAACTAATACAGGTCAGTATACTACCAATACCCGGATGAATCAATATTGCTCAATCATGACACCAAACATACAAAAAAAAAACTAAAAAAAGTACCAAAAATCTGGTGTCACCCAATCTTGTACAGAATGTCTTCCTGGCTTCTGATTCTGATATCAAACATATCCACACTATACATCCTCAAAGTTCAAAGCTACAAGATTTACTCCATTTAAACAATGGAGCAACTCAAGCCTCGCCAAAGGTTTCCATTCTCACTTGTACAGAATGGGGTTTTAGGTTTTACTGTGCAGGATAATGGCATTAAAACATGTAAAAGATTAAAAACAAAACAAAAAAACAACAACATTGTCTTTAATGTGATTTTTCCCCCAAATAAATATTATGAACTTAACAGCTTTGCAAGATTTATTTTGGTCACACAAGATCACTACATGAGATACTGATGAGGAGGAAAATAGACAGCCAGATTACGAGTTTTGCGTTATGGCTGGCTCACTACTAACTTGCAAGTTATTTTCACTGTTGCAAAAAAATGACTTTTGCGGGCGATATGGCTGCGTTGAGCTCCATACCGCACCCAAATACAAGCGGTGCTTTGACGTGCTCGGGCACGATTTCCCCATAGACATCAATGGGGAGAGCCGGCTAAAAAAAAGCCTAACACCTGCAATCGCGGAGCATAAAGCTCCGTAACGCTGCCCCATTGATCTCTATGGGAAAAAAAATGTATGTTTAAACCTAACACCCCAACATAAACCCTGAGTCTAAACACCCCTAATTTGCCACCTCCGACATCGCCGCCACCTACATTACACGTATTAACCCCTAATCTGCGCCCCCAATGTCGCTGCCACCTACATCAATTTATTAACCACTAATCTGCTGCCCCCCAATGTCGCGGCCACCTACCTATTCTTATTGACCCCTAATCTGCCGGCCCCAATGTCACCGCCACAACTATACTAAAGTTATTAACCCCTAAACCTCTGGCCTCCCACATCACTAACACTAAATAAATATATTAACCCCAAACGTAACCCTTACCCTAAGTTTAACCCTAACCCTAAAGTAACCCTAACACCCCTAACTTAAATATAATTAAAATAAATCTAAATAAAACCTACTATTTTTTTTTTTTAAATATATATATTATTTTATACATTCAATATACAGAATAACTATATGTGCATTAATAGATCACATTAAAATAAAATACTCATTTAGAGATACATAGTAATAATGCAACATGAACACATTACAAATCCAAACAAACATACAAAAGAATAAAAACGAAAACAACACCCACCAGAGCAAAACATACCCAAAACATGAAAAAAAAAAAAACCCAGGGGAGAAAAGACCCGGCCTATACCTCTCCAGTCTGCACTTTCAGCTATTCTAGAATATTTCACTACTAATTTCCCCACTCAGGACTGCATTTTGAATCCATAAAGAGTTCTTAAAAGGGAAAATGAGTCATCTTTGCACCTCCATTGGATTTGACAGGATATAATAACTCCATTTATTAAAGAAGGAATCAATTTCGGTTTCTGCTCCTGTTGAGATTTCATATTGTTCAAAAATTAATTTATTATCTAACATATTAAGGAGCAAGGATAGTGCTGGTTTTATGTTGGATTTCCAAGAGGAGAAAATAACATTTCTCGCGCATAGTATTATAAAATTTATAAATTTTATATTCTCTTCCCTATCCCTATATTTCTTCAAAAAAAACAATATCAAGCTTATCCAACACAACTTCATACTTTAATACTTTGGAAATCCAGTAACTCACTTTACGCCAGAATTGATATACCTTAGGGCATGCCCATATACAGTGGATCAAATTGTCGTTGGGGCGTCTGCACCGAGCACAATCATAGAGTTGCGCCTTATTCCATCTACCTAGATCCTCTGGGGTAATATAAACTCTGTTAATTAGCTTAATGTGGGATTCCCGCCAGGATAATTGTGGGGTAGCAGCCCAAGCCCTTGCGACACTCATTACAATTGTTTTGATCTCTATATCAGGGATATCAACAGACCATTTTTCTTGCAGCCGTTCCAAGGCCATTTGACCTTCTTTAATTAATAACAAATTATATCATTGAGATATAGAGACTTTACCCTTAAAGAAGATATTTATGCCAGCATAGACTCTTTCCCAATTTTTATGAAAATCTTTCAGTTGCTGCGTATTCAGAAAATGTCTGATTTGAAAGTAGCCAAACATATCTCTGTTCGGAAGATCATATTTTTCTTTCAGCATGCTAAAAGTATGTATAGTGTTCTTATCCCTAAAGCAAATGGGGGAGGGGTGCGCTCCAAAAACAGAGCAGTGAGTAGGACTACCTATAAATATTTATAAGCTAGAAAAAAGAATCTAATAAGTGAGGGAATACTATCACACTGTGTGTGTATTGGGTAAAAATAAAATCAAAGTAAAATGCAAAAAAATATATCTGGTGTCCGTGTGTGCTGAAGGCTCATTAAATAATGACAAAACTATGTATAACTTATGTTTGTATGGTACTATCAAGTGGGTTGTGATTATGTGGCTGTTAATATATGTGTAGCGGTTAATATACTTGTGAGTCCTTAATAGGTAAAATACAATAAAAATACAATGTGTAATCCAGTATAGATGTGATACAAATGTTTGACCTATGTTGGTATACCACTATCATGTGAGTGGTTTGCCGTGAGTGTACTGGTGGGTCCTCGATAGGTAAAGTACAATATATAGTGCAATATAAAGGCAATGTGTAATCCAATAAGGATGTGATATAAATTATATATATATACAATATCAATGTGATCCAAGAAAGCAATAATCAAGGTGTAGAAATTATAAAGATGGTACAGGTATTGGGTAAAATATTTTACTACGAAAGGTCCTCATGGGAATCAGTTATACAAATATGTATATGGATATATACATCCAAGTAATTAAAACAAATACACAATTATAGAGAAGGTTGACACATAGCAATACATAAACAAATGAGATGATACTCTGTGTCGATAAAATAGCTTTGTGAGCATAAACAATAAAAGCGCTAAAAATAGCTGTAAAAAGGACACTCTTGTCCGTATTAATCAGTCCTTGATCGACAATATCACAATTGCAGTTCAGCATGATGTGTAAGATGTTAAAAGTTGTGGCCACAACTATTGAATGGGATCCAAGGAGCTAACTTCCAATATATGTAGCTTGTTATAATCCCGTAATGAAAACTGTGTAATACAAAGTTATTTAAGTTGCTCACCCCTACCGGACTACCGATATCCCTTACCTCCTCTTCGAATTTCGTGGGTTATGGGAAGGTTGTAACTGTCCCGGGATGGTGTCTCTGTTCGGCGTGTTGCCGTGTAAGCCAATGTCAGCTGTGATGGTTTGTTATAGTCGGCGTCTCACCTTTGAATTTCCCGGTCAGTCCTTCCTACCCTGACGTGTACACAGAGTAATCACGTGGTCCTCGGAGGTCCAATCGGATAGCCGGGTCTTGGGGGGAGTGGTGCAGTAGCGGTTCTGTGAGGTTTTCTCGCTGGAGCCAAATTCGGTCACACTAGATTGTCAAAATCTATGATAATAACAAATTATATCATTGAGATATAGAGACTTTACCCTTAAAGAAGATATTTATGCCAGCATAGACTCTTTCCCAATTTTTTAAAAATCTTTCAGTGGCTGCGTATTCAGAAAATGTCTGATTTGAAAGTAGCCAAACATATCTCTGTTTGGAAGATCATATTTTTCTTTCAGCATGCTAAAAGTATGTATAGTGTTCTTATCCCTATCTATACATTGAAGAAAGGACTCAAGCCCCTTAGTTTTCCACCTTTTAAAGACTTCCATATCAAGCCCCGCCGAAAATGCAGGGTTGTTTTGTATGGGAAAAATTTGGAACATTGAAAATTAATGTTCTGGGCTCGACAGAATTTTTGCCACGCTATTATAGGATTTTTTGAAGGTATACATCTTATTAAGCACAGGAGGCCAGGCTTTTTGATTCATATGAGCCAGGGCCTTTAACGAATAACTTTTGAAAAAATCAATTTCTAGATCCCGCAGCGCTAATGCCCATTTCGGTTTAAGTTTACCCCATAGAAATCGGCCAAGAGCAGTGTTTAGCTGTTTTATATCTGCTTTTTGAAGAAAAAGAGGAATGTTCTGCATCACATACAATAATTTAGGTAACGCAATCATCTTAATTAGATTTATTTTAGCTGTCAATGTTAGCGGAAAAGATGCCCATTTTAGCATATCCTGCATAATTTTCTTAATCACCCCTGAGAAATTTGCCTTATACCAATCCTCAGGGCAGATTGATACTCTAATTCCTAAATATTTTATATTTTTAACTTCTTTAAAAGGTGATGCCAAATATGACTCTCTGGTACGATTTATCCATAAAATTTCTGATTTTTTTTAATTTATTGCGTAGCCTGAAAAGGATCCGAATGTTTCAACCAGATTCAATAAAACCGGCACATTTTTGCGAGAAATAGATAGAAAAATAAGCAGGTCGTCCGCATATAACGATATTTGCGTCTCTAAATTCCCCACTTTTATCCCCTAATGGCCTTGCGTAGGGCAATTGGCTAACGGTTCAATACTAAGGTTGAACAAGAGCGGGGACAGCGGGCATCCTGGAGGAGTACCGCGGTATAGTTGGAAATATTCTGTACATACCCCGTTGACTATTAATGCAGATCTCGGTTTATCATATAATGCCTGAATAAAGGATAGAAAGAGACCTTTAAAGCCAAATTGTTCTAGCGTGAAACAGAGATGCGCCCAGCTGATGGAATCGAAGGCTTTTTTCGGCATCTAATGCAATAATTGCCTTATCCTCTGCATCAACATTATGTAATTTCTTTCTTGTGTTATAATAATCTACTGTGATCAACAATTTCCTCAAGTTCAGAAACGAGGATCTACCTTTTAAAAATCCTGTTTGATCGGGGTGAATTAAAACTAACCAGCACTTTCTGAAGCCTAGTTGCCAAAATACTTGTTAGAGCTTATAATCCATGTTCAACAACGAAATTGGATGATATGAATCCAATTTTTCCACATTCTTGCCCTTTTTCGGAACAAGGACAATTAGAGAGGCACTAAAATTGACCGATATTGGATGGCCCTGAACATAATACGCATTAAATAAAGCGTGTAAAGGGTCTATCACTTGATCTAACAACATTTTATAATATTCTGCTGGAAATGTATCGGCGCCCGCCGCTTTATTAAGACTACACTCTTTGATCGCCTGAGTAATTTCCTCTTTATTAATAGGTGCACGAATAGCCTTAACGGCCTCAGCATCTAAGCAAGGAACTTTACAAGTATTCCAAAAAACATGTTTATTGACTTCATTAATGTCTCTAGACAGAAAGATCTATTTCTAATATTCAAGAAATTCAGCACTAATATCAGACGATTTAGTTAGTCTTCTATCTTTACTCGAGATTGCCGAAATATAATTGGAACCGCGGTTTTGTTTTACTAAATTAGCTAGATTTTCCCCTATCTTTCCCCCATATTTATATAGCCGAGCATTCGACCGGATAAGATCGCTTGCAGCTTTTTGTTGGAGAAAGATTTCTCTTTCTTTTTTTTGCTTGTGAATATTTCTGCCAGTTAACTGGAGATGTTTCCTGTATATATGCATTAAAGGCATTAGAAAGCTGATTTGTGAGCTGCACATCCCGGATCTGCGTTTTTTCCATGCTTTATGAAAATAAGCTTTAACTTCTCCCCGTAAAACCACCTTAGAAGCCTCCCAATATGTCTCTGGACTGGCAACTGAATTAGCATTATTACATTCAAATTTCTTCCAAGCATCTATTAGCCAATTCTTAAATTTGCCGTTTGAGTACAAATATTTTGGGAAAGGATAAGCTGGAGTACTTTTTGCAGGACCACTCACTGGTAACGAGAGCGAGATTGGGACATGGTCTGAGATGATGATATGTCTTATATCTTTTACTGCAGACCCCATTAATTTTTCGTTGATTAGGAAATAATCTATACGAGATAGAGTTTTAAAGGCATTAGATTTACAGGTATAGCCCTTTGTCTCAGGGTTTTGCATACGCCACACATCCTTTAAGTTTAAAGCATTTCTGAACTTCCTAAACAAAGTGATATCCTGTTTTTCTCTACCTGCGCCCTTCCTTTTATAGGGCCATCTGTCTAAGGGAAATTGTGCAATCAGATTGAAATCACCTGCTACTATCAACTTACTTTCTATAAACTGCGATAATTTGCCCTGTAATTTCTCCCAGAATTCACATGCATGTCTATTAGGTCCATACACATTACATAAAACATAACTTTGACCTCTTGTAGCCAACTGTACAATTATAAACCTGCCCTCAGCATCTATTTCCGTCTGCATGATCTTATACTCCAAATTTTTTGTGCAGCAAGATTGCTACCCCCACATTTCCTGGGCGATGCCTACTGAGGCAATAACTTCGCCAACCCAGCCTGTGCGTAGTTTATTTGCTTCATTTTGTACGATGTAAGTTTCCTGGAGGAATGCGATATTACATCTAAGTTTTTTAAGATTTTTAATAATAATCTTTCTTTTAATTGGAGAGGTTATGCCTCTGACATTCCATGATATTAAATTAATGTTCACTCTATCTGTCATTTTATCACTTAGAAAAAAAAATTTAAATCATCGCCTACTATTAATAACTAAATAATTCCTATTTAAAATTAAAACTAAATACATACTTACCTGTAAAAAAAAAAACTTAAGCCATCTTAGATGACGTCATTTAAAGGAAATTTCATTCTTCAAGAGCCATTGGAAGCAGAGGATGTTCCGCGCCGGATGTCTTGAAGATGGACTCGCCCCGCACCGGATGGATGAAGATAGAAGATGCCGCCTGAATGAAGAATTCTGCCCGCTTGGATGAAGACTTCTGCTGGCTTCGATGAGGACTTCTGCCTGCTTGGATGAGGACTTCGCCCCCTGGAGGATGGATGTCCGGTCTTCAAAAACTGTAAGTGGATCGTCGGGGGTTAGTTTTAGGTTTTTTTAAGGGTTTATTAGATGGGTTTTATTTTTAGAGTAGGGTTTGGGCAGTAAAAGAGCTAAATGCCCTTTTAAGGGCAATGCAAAACCAAATGCCCTTTTCAGGGCAATGGAGAGCTTAGGTTTATTTAGATAGGATTTTCTTTTGGGGGTTTGGTTGTGTGGGTTGTGGGTTTTACTGTTGGGGGTTGTTTGTATTTTTTTTTACAGGTAAAAGAGCTGATTTCTTTGGGGCAATGACCCGTAAAAGGCCCTTTTAAGGGCCATTGGCAGTTTAGTGTAATATTTTGTGTAATTTAGTGATTATTATTTTTTGTACTTTAGATAATTGTATTTTGTTAATTTAATTTATTTAATTTTATTGTAATGTTAGGTTTCAGTGTAAGGCAGGTTAGGTTTTATTTTACAGATAAATTTGTATTTATTTTAACTAGGTAGTTAGTAAATAGTTAATAGCTATTTACTAACTACTCTACCTAGTTAAAATAAATACAAACTTACCTGTGAAATAAAAATAAAACCTAAGATAGATACAATGTAACTATTAGTTATATTGTAGCTAGCTTAGGGTTTATTTTATAGGTAAGTATTTAGTTTTAAATAGGAATTATTTAGTTATTAATAGTAGGTTTTATTTAGATTTATTTTAATTATATTTAAGTTAGGGGGTGTTAGGGTTAGGTTTAGGGGTTAATAGGTTTATTATAGTGGCGGAGTGGACGGACGGCAGATTAGGTTTAATAATATTTAAATAGTGTTTTTGATGCGGGGGGTGGGGGTGGCGTTTTAAGGATTTAATAATTTTATTATAGTGGAGACGATGTCGGGGAGCGACGGAATAGGGGTTAATACATTTTTGAAGTGGCAGCGATGTCCGGAGCGGCAGATTAGGGGTAATAATTTTATTTTATTATTTGCAATGCGGGAGGGCCTCGGTTTAGGGGTTAATAGGTAGTTTATGGGTGTTAGTGTACTTTGTAGCAGTTTAGTTATGAGTTTTATGCTACAGCTTTGTAACGTAAAACTCATAACTACTGACTTTAGATGGCGGTACGAATCTTGTCATTTTAGGCTCTATCACTCACTTTTCGGCCTCCCAGGCAAAACTCGTAATACAGGCGCTATGGAAGTCCCATTGAAAAAGGACTTTTTTAAAAGTGTGGTACTGACGTTGCGTGACAACCAAAAAAGTGTGCGGTACAGATATACTGACAAGACTTGTAATACTGGCGGTAGGGAAAAAGCAGCATTATGGGTCATAACGATGCTTTTTCACTCATAACGCCAAACTCGTAATCTAGCTGAGAGTCTTTAAAAAAAAAATGCTTTTTTGGTCTTTTTTTTAAAAAAAACAAACAAACAAACTAAATAAAACAAAAAAAAAAACAAAATCATATCATGGATGTAGGATTCTAACAAACATGGAACTTAGACATTTTAGGAATGCATTTTTCAAACAGGTTTTCTACATTTTGCAGTCATAATTCTTGTTTCCAGTTCTTGTTTGCTGTGCTGGATATCATGTATTTGGTCATTTAATAAAAATTAAATATGTAAATTACAGATATGCCCCCTAGCAAAGAACTATAAAAGAGAGATGAAGAGAGCCCCAATTAATGTTGACCATACGTTCATCCAATATGGTGCTGTGTTAGCTATTTTAAGTGTTTTCTCCATGCTCAGAAACTGCTACTGTTCATGTAAAAAAAGCAATGTGGAAAGTTATAGGGACCAGCACACTTTGGGCTCGATTATAAGTGGAACGCTAAATATCGCTTGCGTGCAAGCAAAATTAGCGCTCCACTTTGTAATACCAGTGCATGATAAAGTGCGCTGGCATTACAAGTAAATCTCAATGCGAGCGCGAGCTTGCGTTTACATTGCAAGGGAGCATCAGTAATGGGCAGCATTTTTATATATATATATGTATAGGAATATATACAAATATATTTATGTGTTAATAATATGATTTATATATATATATATATATATATATATATATATATATATATATATATAGTTCATCAAATAAAGTAAGCGCAAGAGTCCCAAATGATGAATAAAACTTGACTTTTAATATGAATATTAAAATCACAAGGAGGCACACATCATAGAAAAAGGAAGAAGGTGGTGTGGTAAGCACGGCTTACGAGTTTCGGCTGGTAGCCATAGTCCATAGCCCTCAAAGACACGAATACTCAGCTGTGATATGTTTGTGATATAATGCTTGCTCCTAGCACATCACCTTGTTGTTGTTCTCAATATATATATATATATATATATATATATATATATATATATATATATATATATATATATATACTGTATATATACTGTATATATACAGTATATATACATTTAATCTTGGAACATTTACTAACAAGTTAAAAAGTCCCTTTAGCTGTTGAATTGTCCCGATTTTGTTTTTTTTTTAAGTATCAGCTTAACTAACCAAGAAGGATGTTATGGCTCAGCTATTATGTGAAGGATTCACCTAAGCTGATTATCTGGAACCCAAGAGCATAAAATAGAACACTATTTAATTACAAGTGTATCTTCCAGGGGAAATCGAAAGGGCTCCTTTACTAATTCATAGGCATGGTATATATATTAAAATAACACCAAAGAGGAGAACCAAATCTAAAGTCAGGAGATAATACCAGGGTGATAACAGAAAACCAGTCGAAGGAAGTGTCAAATCTGGGCATAAAAAAATTAAGAACAGAACAGGAGTTCAGAAGCCAGTAGAAAATAGAACCAGTCAGGCAAGAAGAATAGGTAGGGAGCTAGGATAGCACACAGGAAGGAACTTCTTGAAGTAGGTTCCTCTGACAAAGAGGTGTCAATGTCTCAGCATTGGATGAGAGGCAATGTGGAAAGTTATAGGGTTAAGCAAAGGGGAATTTCAGTTGTAGAGTAACCTTCCTCCCATGTCTTACCACAGACAATACCATGGCACCAGTATCAGGCACAGAGTGCACATTAGAAAAACATAATTTGACAAAACTGAATGCATATTACAAAAGTAGTACCTCCGGATAGAAAAATGTGAGGAGTGAGGGCGCTAACAAAAGCTTAAGGAATTAAGATCCTAAATATATTGATTATAATTGATTGGCTAGATTTAGTTCCTTCAACAGGAGTTCATCAAAATATACAGTGAATAAATATATAAAATTGATTGTAAGCGTATCTATCTCATGTAAATTAATCTAAGGTGCAGTGTGCAATGTCCTCTAAGTTCCTATTAAAAGAAACCGAAATAGTGCAATAATATAAAGTGCAATGTGCAAAACTTTAATAAGTGTATGAACAAATGAATTTATATAGATACTGTGTATCGTGGGCTATATGTTTGTAAGCAGCATATAAGATGTATATATATATGACTTTTAGATAAATGTTATAATCTTCTGTTACCTCCTAGATTAATTTTAATATACAGATTGTTATATATATTAATAAAATAGTCTATACAAAAAACATGACTAAAACTCTAAGAGATACAATTTATTACGATTCAAAAGAACTTTATCTAAAAAATTGAGACTGAGGGGACGTCTCCCCAAAAATATTTACTTCATCAATGTAAAATTAAGCTTGTTAGAATGTTAAAATAAACTTAAGCAACAATGTAACAAATGAGAATAGTTTAGAATTGCAAAATCTAAAAGGCTAACTAAAAGTTAGAAGGACCTTTTATTCTAGTGAGGTGTTTGGAATCACAGTCTCCAGCGCTCTACTCACTCACCTATTTATATAGTACCTCCGTATACCAGGTCCTGTGACCCTAATAGTATTTGGTGTCATCACGAAAGGTAAAATTACTAAAAGACTTATCTAGTCTACAGATAGCTATTGGGAGTACTTCATTCCATGCTGAAATTCATTAGAACAAAACACACACTGAACTTCAAATATTTTTTATTTATCAATAGTGGTGTTACAGTTCATATATAAATGACTAAAATTTGCAAAATGTCCTGTAACTCATGTAATATACTTGTTTGTCTGTGGCCTATTTATGAAAAGTTGTAAGTTTATAACTGACCTTCAACTGGTTATTGACATTTTATGTGTTTATCATAAAAAAGAAAGTGAAATTAAATCTTAGTCCTATGGAAAAAGCAGTGAAAAATTTAAACTCTGCAGTCCTTCCACTCAAAAAAATATATATTTTTAAATTTAAGTACAGTATTTTTATTGATAATTGAATTCAAATGCAGTGGATAATAGGGAATATAGAGGTAAAGTTTTACATTGGCAATAAGAAATAGCTGAAACTAGGAATGTTCCTACTTTTTCATGGTTGAATAAAAAATAAAAGACTTTCAATTAAAAGGACACTGAACCCAAATTTTTTTCTTTCATGATTCAGATAGAGCATGCAATTTTTCTTCATTCTCTTGCTATCTTTATTTTAAAAAGAAGACATCTAAGCTTTTTTTTTTTATTCAGACTATGGACATCACTTTTTTATTGGTGGATGAGTTTATCCACCAATCAGCAAGAACAACCCAGGTTGATCACCAAAAATGGGCCGGCATCTAAACTTACTTTCTTGCATTTCAAATAAAGATACCAAGAGAATGAAGAAAATTTTATAATAGGAGTAAATTAGAAAGTTGCTTAAAATGTCATGCTCTATCTGAATCACGAAAGAAACATTTTGGGTACAGTGTCCCTTTAACACTGGTTTTGGGGCTTTCAATAAACATACACAAAGAAACAAAATAGTAATATTTTTTTAAAAAATCAAGTTTGCTGAACCTTTTATTGTTTTCCTATATATGTATATATATATATATATATATATATTTTTTTTTTAAAAAAAATTACAAATGTATTTTTTTTTTTTATAAATAACTCTGCTATAGTCTAACAGTTGCATATTTAGGAATTGTTTTGTTCCCAAATACATATGGAAATACATACAACAATTTTCAATATTGTATACAAGCCATTTAAAAAAATATATTTCAAATAGCCACGATAAATTAACAAACGGAATTTTTCCTTTAATATGAATTGTACTATAATTAAACAATGTCGACCACCACACTTTATTTATTGTGCAAAATTGATGTGTATAAAAAGTGTCACTTTTAGCTAATTATATCTTCTTCTATAAAGGTTAGAAAAAGCAATATTTTCAGACATAATTATTTATAATTCCTTTTATAAAGTAAAAATTTTGGCAAATAACCCAATGCCCTTCATTGTGATATCACAGATAATGCATTTTGAATCATAAAACATAATTTAAATGAAAAGGCTGTGTCTAAAATGATAAAACCCATTAGTAGTTACACAATTGCATAAAACTGTCATAATATATTTTACTTGGTTGTGGGTAAAATGACTGAATTTAGCCATTTTTCCAAAGATGCACCAAGGATTATTATTTAATATGTATATATTTGCTTCAGATTTAGTGACAATTTTTTTGCTGAAATGGCTGTTTTCAAGATTGTGTTCTTTGAGTAAAAGTGGACTGCTTAAAAAATGATGGCATTTCATAGAGAGGATAAATCACATTTAATCATTCAACTACAATAAAAACTACACCGCTATGATAACTTCATGATGCTATGAGACTTCAAATCCATTCTTTGCAACTTCAGCTTTTTAGTGAAGTGCAACTAAAAATAAACCATGAGTTAACTGAGACAGGAATAATTGAGAATATCACCAGTAACCAAGACAGAATTTCCTTAACCAGCACTATTTATAAAACCTAGGTTTGAATCGAATCCACAGCAGAAAAAAAAACCACTCACTTATTTTCTCTGATTATGTTAAATTTCCACGGTTCTGTTAAAAAAAAAAAAAATCTCCATTTTTAGTTTCATTCAGAACATCCATAAGAAAAAAATATTTGAAAGTGTGTGAAAAAAGTAAGCATCATTGTTGTGTAGTGCACTTGTATGGTCGTCTTGTTCTTTTTGATGTACAAATTGTGAATTTCTTGAATATATTATACCAAATATGGTCTAATTAAAAAACTGCACTAAAGACATTTAAATCTACACCAACTAGATGCTAGAGGATTATTTTTATAAATATTTGGCAGCCACAAACTTAAAATATGATTGAGTTGCCAGAAATGTGGTAAAGTACATGAAGTTTAAATTATAAATGGAATCAAAACATGCAACCAAATCGCCTCACCTGTTAATATTTTTATCTAAATACCACAGACATTAACAAGGAAGGAGGTAATTTCTTATCAGACAATGTGCATTAGTAGAATGGATCAATCCGCCACTGCCAGTGAGCATTAGTAAGATATGTACAGTCGATTGTGGTGTATTACTTTTAATTTTATTTTAAATCGTTTTTAGGGAGAAAAAAATGAAAAAAATATATATTCAAAGGTTCATACTTCATTTTTTATTAATATGGCCAATTTAAAGGCTACTCTATGAAACAGATATTTTTTTTTATATGCAGTTTCCCTTTAAACAAGGTACAAATGTGTTTGAAGTTAGACTGTTTGATGCTTGCTATTGCCTGCTTCCTTCCTGTCCTTCTGATCTAAACTTTGATGCAACATGATTAAGGTCAGTTGGATCGAAATGTAGTGCTAAATGTTTATATGATGTCCCAATAAACATTGTTGAATATTATACCAAGTGGGGCTGCTACTTTTTGGATTTGAACTGAGGGGTATGTGCAGCACCCCTGTAGCATGCACCTGGTTGCAGTAAGTGTTGGGCATTTATTTTACTTTTGGATCTAAACTTTGACAACCCCACTGAATAATCTTGCGATTACTGCTGCCTACTTGCTTAGATCAAAATTCCTGGTTCTGGGCCCTTCTCAAATTTAAGCCTCAGTCAGTAGCTCTGCCCTTCTGCTTAGACATAGTCCCATGTCAAACATATCACTAATAACACAGGGTGGTGACCATTATAATGTAGCACATGCTGGTAAATATACTAGATGTTTGAATTAAGTTTATTAATAATCCTCATAGAAAAGCTGCCTTTCAGTAAGTCATTTCAAAATGCTCATAGGGTATGATATTATGTGTTATGATATTTGTGTTCAAAGACTTCTTAAACAATTAATCTAATAAAAATGAACATCAATATTACATTACAATCCAGCCAATAAACTTTTTAGATTGTTTTCATAATCCAAACCCCACCCTCAAAATATTTGTATTTTCTTAAAGGGACATTGTACACTAGATTCGTCTTTGCATACATGTTTTGTAGATGATCCATTTATATAGCCCATCTGCAAGTGTTTTTGTAACAATGAGTAGTTTTGCTTATTCATAACTGTAATGTGCACTATACCTTTAAGAAATTCTTCCCATAATCCTATAAAGTCTAGGTGCTCTCAGAATACAATTCTTGGTATTCTGGTCACACCCTTGTATCAGCCTGACATTCACTGAATCTGTTCTCAGCTTATTCCTGTTCCCTCCTCCTAAGGGATTACCTCCAGCTGGATATCTTCTGCAGCATTCGCCTTCCCTTTGCTGCTTGGGTCTCTGACAACACCTACCCTGTCTCCTGTGCGGACGCCTCCGCTATCTTACTCCGACTCCGGACCTGTCAGTCTCTCTGAACACACCGGGTGACATCACCGTCAGCTGCTTCCGGTCTTCTCCGATCTCAGACTGCATCCTCCATTCTCCTCGTGAGTACAGCATACTGTGCAGTGACTGTTGCCAGATATATTTGCCTATTAATCTGCAGAGAGTCTTACTTTGTATATACATTACTTTAGACTTATGATTGCGCATGTAACCCACAAATCACCAATGTCATATAATACTATGTTAACTAGTTTATATAATTGTTCTTACTTGTACTGACTACTTAAGTTTATTTAGATTCCCTTAAGGAATGGCTGTTTAATAAACTTAGAAGCTATATTAAACCCTTACTCACATCCCCATATATTCAGACATAATATAAGGGGTAATTCGTAAGGAACACATACAAAATATATTTAAGGAATGCTTCATGTTGAATCTATTACTACAGATAACCAAGAAATAAGGAGACATTATTATATTTTATATTCACTTATTCATTGTTGTTAATTGGTTCATTACAGGAAATACCAAGCCCTAAAAAAGAATGATGGATCCCCAGGAATTATATAACCAAGCAATGAACCTAGGACAGAGAGTAGATCAGCTTAGCCAAGGGCTAAGAGAATTGCAAATTGAGAATCAAACTCTTAAAGGAATAATTACTGAAGGTTTAAATAAATTGCAGCCTCACTCTGAAACAATTCCAGAGCCACCAGTTAGTCCTCCTTATATATTCTCAGGGAATAGACAGCAATACAGACAGTTCTATAACTCCTGCACACTTTTTTCCCCATAAACCTAAAACATTTCAAAATGAAAGAACCAAGGTTCTAACAATTATCTCTTACTTAAGAGGAGAGCCCAGAGCATGGGCAGACAGTTTATATGAACAGAATGATATCATACTAAATTCATCAAATGATTTTTTTAAGGCCTTATCTACTCTGTATGAGGATCCACACAGACAGCTCACTGCAGACACAACATTAAGAGCATTAAAGCAAAAGAAGATAGCTGTAGAAGACTATATATCTGAATTTAAGATATGGCAAAAAGATTCGGAATGGAATCTCATATCATTAAAAAACCAATTCAGACTGGGACTTTCTGAGCTCATTAAGGATGAACTAGCCAGATTGGATAGTACAGATGATTTAGAGCAGCTGATGCATTTAGCTATTAAAATAGATCATAGGATAAGAGAAAGGAAGAGAGAAAGGTACTCTGTAGATAACCCAACCAGACATAGAGAAGCACACATACTTCCCACTCCTGTAAGGCTTGGCGATGAGCCTATGGATATAGGGGTAATAAGGGGCCCTCTATCATTTGAAGAAAAGCAAAGAAGAAAAGAAAATCTTCTATGCATGTACTGCGCTTCCAAGGAGCATGAAGTTTCAAGTTGTCCTATCCTAAAAAAATCTAAGAAAGGTAAGGGACATGACACAACATTAATATTTTCTTTCCCTAATGAACAATTTACTTTTACAAAATTTCCTATTCTCCTACAGTGGGAACACAATCAGCATCCACTTGACGCTGTTATTGACTCAGGAGCTTTCATGTCATATATTGATTCTAAAATAGTTAAGATCAATAAAATACCTCTAATTAAAAAACTATACCTGTGTCAGTACGTTTAATTGATGGCATTCATTTAGAATCAGGTCCCATAACACATGAGACAATACCTTTACTTATGATATCTAATGATCATAAAGAATATATTTCCTTTGATGTTTTAACATCTCCTATTTTTCCAGTGGTTATAGGATTGCAATGGTTGAGATTACATCAACCTACCATTAACTGGCAAACAAGTAGTGTCACATTTAATTCTGCATACTGTGAAAACACCTGTACCCAGAATCTTACAATTATGATGGTAGCGGAACATCCTATACCACCTGAATACACTGACTTTGAGCTTGTTTTTAGTAAATAGGAGGCAGAAAATTTACCTCCCAATCGATCTTATGATTGTCCAATAGATTTGATACCAGGTTCAGACATTATGGTCATATTTTTCCCCTCTCAGAACCTGAATTATTGGAGCTAAAAAATTATCTGACAGATAATTTGCGAAAGGGTTTATACGACCCTCGACGTCACCTGCAGGGGCACGGATGTTCTTTGTACGTAATAAGGATCAAAGTTTAAGACCTATAATAGACTATAGGGAACTTAATAAAAGAACAGTCAAAAATAGATACCCCTTGCCCCTAATACCTGAACTGATTGAAAGGTTGAAGGGAGCAACTGTCTATACTAAGTTAGATCTAAGAGGAGCGTACAAACTTATTCGCATAAGACCAGGAGATGAATGGCTCACTGCTTTTAGAACGCAATATGGTTTGTATGAATATACTGTAATGCCCTTTGGGCTATGTAATGCTCCCACAACCTTTCAGAGATTTATCAACTATATCTTTAGAGATCTTTTGGATATCTGCATCGTGATTTATCTAGATGATATTTTAATCTATTCATCAAACCTACAAGAACATGTAATGCACGTAAGGAAAGTTCTTTCCAGACTACAAGCTCATCATCTTTATGTTAAACTAGAAAAATGTATCTTTCATAGCCAAGATATAACCTTCCTAGGTTACCATATAACATATAAAGTACCCCTTTCTTTATCAATTTTGGGTTTCATCCCACTTTCAATTATTTGGAACAAAGGGAAAATAGTTCTCCAGTCGTCAATGACTTGGTTAATGCTATTGCGGAATCCTTCAGTATAACTGCAAATCATATAAAGGCATCACAGGACAGACAAAAAAAGTTCTATGATTTACGGCACTAACCCTCACCCATATATGAACCAGGAGATCTGGTATGGTTGTCCACAAAGCACCTACGTTTGACTGCTCCCTCGAAAAAATGTAATAGGTTCTTCATAGGTTCTTTCCCTGTGCTGAAAGTGATCAATCAAAATGCTGTAACTTTGGAACTACCTAGTCACTATAGAATACACCCCACTTTTCATGTGTCCCTCTTGAAACCATATAAATCATTACGAACAGCGGTGGATCAGTCGCCTGTGGTACCTCCCATTGAGCCAGATCATGAATTTGAGGTTCAGAGTATCCTGGATTCCCGAAAGGTGTCTGGGAGACTACAATATCTCATTCATTGGAAAGGATACACCTCTGAAGATGACTCTTGGGAGCCGGCTTCAAATTTATCTGCTCCACGTTTGGTTTCCTTATTTCATCGATGGAATCCTGAACGTCCTCATCCATGAACCCCAGTGGTGTTCATCTTTGGAGGGGTGATCTGTAATGTGCACTATACCTTTAAAAAATTCTTCCCATAATCCTATAAAGTCTAGGTGCTCCCAGAATACATTGCTTTGCATTCTGGTCACACCCTTGTATCAGCCTGACATTCACTGAATCTGTTCTCAGCTTATTCCTGTTCCCTCCTCCTAAGGGATTACCTCCAGCTGGATATCTTCTGCAGCATTCGCCTTCCCTTTGCTGCTTGTGTCTCTGACAACACCTACCCTGTCTCCTGTGCAGACGCCTCTGCTATTTTACTCCGACTCCAGACCTGTCAGTCTCTCTGAACACGCCGGGTGACGTCACCGTCAGCTGCTTCCGGTCTTCTCCGATCTCAGACCGCATCCTCCATTCTCCTCGTGAGTACAGCATACTGTGCAGTGACTGTTGCCAGATATATTTGCCTATTAATCTGCAGAGAGTCTTACTTTGTATATACATTACTTTAGACGTGTAGAAGTGAAGGCGTAGCTTCAGGCGAACCAGCCGGGTAAGTATTGCAGACGCCGGGTGCAGACTTCCGGTGCTGTAGAAATGGCAAGCGAATTCGTTCCAAAAATGGAAAAACAGAGCTATTGGGGTCACGGAAAGGTGAAGGCACTGGATGGGGACCAAGCCGTCCCCTGGATAAACAATTGAACAAAAAGGCAGCACAGCGTATGTATTGCAAAATAAAAATAGGATATTTAATCCGACATCAATTCAGAAATACAAAAATACACACAGGTAGGAGGTAAGAAGGGGGCATGTCCTTACGCGTTTTGTGCCTCCGGACACTTAGTCATAGGATATTAGCCTGTTGAACACAGCCTGGTTAAATTCCAACCTGCACCAATCACATACGTGAATCAGGGCTGGAAATAAACAGGCAAGTGTGAAAAAGGCCAAGACAATTAAAACAATGTATCAAAGGACTAAACAATTCCATAGTATTCCATCTGCATACTAGAAAGAAACAGCTAGGAATTTTGTTAACAGTTTAAATCTTAAAGATCCACTATACATAAATCACATTAATACCACTATTCAATATGAGAGATAGAAAATACAAAGATACAGGGCACTGAATGAAATATATAAACATTCTGGTTTGACTTGAACACAAACACATGTGCACATTATTAACTATCTGGTTTAATCTAATCTGTAAATAAACTAATATCCCATTCCTTGTTTAAGCCTTGGGGTTCTCTTGTACATAATGTAAAAGTCCAAAATAATTATTTCTTAGTCAGAATATTGAATTTATTGCCACCCCTTGGTGGCAAGAACACTTTATCAATGGCTTTTACATTAAGATTGGGAATATTAGAAAAATTGTACCAATTAAAATGGTTTGCAACACTAGATGTCTTTACATAATTTTTTATATCTCTTTTGTGTTCTCCCACTCGCTTCCTCAAAGTACGTGAGGTCTGACCTACATATTGAACCCCACAAAGGTTACACTCCAGCAAATAGATGACAAAAGTTGAAGAACAATTCATGTAGTAATTAATTTTGTAACTAAGACCAGTTGTAAAGCTTCTAAAACTGTCACCACCAGAGACAACTTCACATGTGCCACAGTTAGGTGACAAACATGAGAAAGTGTCTTTACGGTCTAACCAGTTCTTCTTCCTCTTATCAGGGTGATTAGATACCAAACTGGGCGCCAACATATTTCCCAATGTGGGTGCTTTTTTTGAAACAAATCTTATGCGACTCAAATATGGATTTAGCATCTCATCACCCTCCAAGAGAGTCAAATTCCTCTTTAGAATTTTGCAAACTTCATTGAATTGTGAAGAATACTGTGTGGAAAAAAACTATTGAATCTGAGAAACCATTTTTCTCTTTATTAACGTTTCTCTTATTTCCTCTCACACAGTGTTCCTCTCTAATCTCTGAAAGACTTTTTTCCAAAGAATTCAAATCGTAACCTCTGGCCTGAAGTCTGTATTTAAGGTCAGCTGCCTGTTTTTCAAACAATGTATCTTTAGTAGCATTTCTGCGTAAACGCAGAAATTGACTTCTGGGAATGGCCTTAATCAAATGTTTGGGGTGACACCAGGTGGCATGTAGAATTGTGTTGCCCGCTGTCGGCTTCCTATATGTGTCAGTAAATATACTAGCACTTTGAACACAACCGACCAGTTTTAAATCCAAATACTGGGCTTCATTCAAATGCATGCCACCCGTGAACCCCAAACTAAGTTCATTATCATTAATGTACCGCATAAAGTCATCAAAAACAAAATCCCCTTTGACAATAAAAATGAGATCATCTATATAGCGCATATATAGATAAATATTGTCTTTAAAGGGGTTGTTCACATTGTAGACTGTGCCGAGCTCCCACCATCCCATAAACAAATTAGCAAATGATGGGGCAAATTTTGCCCCCATCGCTGTTCCGCAAATTTGCAAAAAATACTCGTTGTCAAACATAAAAAAATTCCTAGCTGTTTCTTTCTAGTATGCAGATGGAATACTATGGAATTGTTTAGTCCTTTGATACATTGTTTTAATTGTCTTGGCCTTTTTCACACTTGCCTGTTTATTTCCAGCCCTGATTCACGTATGTGATTGGTGCAGGTTGGAATTTAACCATGCTGTGTTCAACAGGCTAATATCCTATGACTAAGTGCCCGGAGGCACAAAACGCATAAGGACACGCCCCCTTCTTACCTCCTACCTGTGTGTATGTTTGTATTTCTGAATTGATGTCGGATTAAACATCCTATTTTTATTTTGCAATACATACGCTGTGCTGCCTTTTTGTTCAATACATTACTTTAGACTTATGATTGCGCACGTAACCCACGAATCACAAATGTCATATAATACTATGTTAACTAGTTTATATAATTGTTCTTACTTGTACTGACTACTTAAGTTTATTTAGATGCCCTTAAGGAATGGCTGTTTAATAAACTTAGAAGCTATATTAAACCCTTACTCACATTTCCTTATATTCAGACATAATATAAGGGGTAATTTGTAAGGAACACATACAAAATATATTTAAGGAATGCTTCATGTTGAATCTATTACTACAGATAACCAAGAAATAAGGAGACATTATTATATTTTATATTCACTTATTCATAGTTGTTATTTGGGTCATTACAATAACATTGGTATGATTTTCAGACTCCTAAGCAAGCCCCACTGTATCAGATGTATACACGCGTTTACAGACTATTGCTGGCTCCTGTTTATGTTATCTGTCTTTTCATATGCAGGGCAGGGGGGAGTATCTGCTGCTGTCCAAGCTCACTCTGACATTATCATCATTTTTATATTTTGCTGCTGCATACATTTTTATCCATTAGTGAAGGCAATAAAGTTACGTTTTAAATTTTGCCTATGGTCCTGCCTCGCCTTTCTTTTTCTTTTGCTGGCAATCATCCAGACTATCAGTAAGTCTGTTGGCGGCGGTTTGCAGGACACGCTTGTGGCGGTGCTTTGATTGGTAGCCACGCTACTGTGCTTACACTAGTTGTCAAGACAACGGAAGGAGGAGCTTCTTGGATGGAGACAGACCGGGACCGGACTGGAAAAAGCAGCTGAGAAAACTCAGAGGGCTTGTCACGGATGCAGGTACTGTGTCTCTTTGATGGAATTTGTGACTATTAATGTCTCATACCTCTCCTCTTGTGAGTTTGTGAGCTGGTTTGTGCGCTAGGTAAGGGAGATTTCTACTGTGGGAGTATCTGCGCTTCTTGTTTTCCCTGCCCCTTTCACTGAAAGTGCCATAAAACAGGTTGAGATATGTGCATATCCTAAAAGGGCTAATTAATTTAAAATAATTTGCGTACAAAATTGTTTAAAAATTGCTTGCAAATATTTTAAAATAATTTTTAAAAATAAGCAAAATTAATTACATAGCTAAACTGCCTGGAGCAGCTAACTCCACCCCCCTTATCAGTGTTTAGACACAGGAATTGTATTTCACATGAGTTCACAGATTCTAGGCATGCTCCAACAGATAATCCCTATTCACTTTTACATTTTACTAAAAGAACAATACACATAGATACTGCCATAAAAGGAATTGTGTGGGGGGAGTTAGAGCTTTACAATTCAGAAACTAAAAAGAAAGGGTAAATGGAGAGGCACTGCAGTATAAATTTGCAGGTAGAGTAATTAAAGTACATATTATATTATTTTGTCTCTATCCCAACTTGTTTTATGTCCCTTTAAGTAAGTTTTTAAAAGGTTTTATACTGGGTTTTTAGATCAGTATCTGTGCATATTCTTCTTTATAGTAGTGTCTTTTATATGCAGCTATATGAAAATGTGTGTATGCTGTCCCTTTAACTATCATAAATACTACTTGGGCTTCATTTTAAGCATATAGCAGATAGCTTTGGTTTGCATTAAAGATTTAACAACCTCGGGGGGGGGGGCGGAGTTAGCCGTTTATGTGACCAGACGTGTTTTGCAGGAGCTCCTGGCTCCTATATCTAATAACGGTTGATATCTTCTAAATACGAGCTTTACATTTACATGAAGTGACCCATCCTAACCGCAAGAACACTGAGGGGATCAAAGTGATTGAATTAGGGGTGTGCTGCTATCTTCTGCCCAATGCCTGCGCCACATGTCATGGCGCCCCTGAACAGTTCGAGCAGCTTGCATGCCGTACGGACCGACCAGTTGTTTGATAACTGGGAACGTGACCTCCTGTAGCTGATTGTGGCTCAGATTGGCTATTTTAGACCACAAATGCAGGAGGTTCTCCCGCAAAATCAGACACCAGCTACCGATTGCCCTATGAGCCACTCCGCATCTGATAGGACCCCTCACTGCCCATGGTGACATGAAGAGCATAAGGACAGATGTGCAGATTTGGCCACCGGTACCCTAGGACTAAAAGTCCCCACACGTGGAAATAATGGTGAGCCTGCTAAATACATTCCGACTGTAACCCAAAACGGGAACCCAGCTGACAGCATGACGGAGGATGTGATACTAGTCTCAGCCCTACACAGTGAGAGCTATCTTCAGACTGGAGACTATCTGGCTAATAGCTGCATAGAGTTGGAGCTGAAGGCACTTGACCCCAGTGAGGATGTGTCACCTACCCGGTTCACTTCCAGTTCCGAGCCGGGGAGATCTACACTTGTAGCGGAGACCAGAGTGATCCTTAGTTTCGGCCATGCATCCACTGTGGTAAGAGAGGAGACAGATGCGGATCCTAACTTTGCGATATTGGTGGTAACTAAAGACAATATGACGGCCGCATGGAGTGAAAGTCTCGAGGTCCGTATATGGGTCGTCTCAAAATTTAAGTTCATTTACCCTTCTGGGCGAACATGTATTTTCCACATGATTGTAAAGTGCCGGCTTCCGCACAAGATAACTTTACTAATGGATTTTACCGCCTTACACAACTCCATTAACTATGGGAAATCCGGAATCGGGTAGTACATATCATACTGCCCGTTAACAATTGGAAGCTGAAACTTGCACCCCGGACTAGACTGGACTTTCAATACTCCCATAATTAAATGCAAGGTTTTTTGATAGCTATAGTTAGTTTTTCCCTCACTTGTCTGTTATGTATATCATTAAATGTATGATTTACCCTGCTCCCCCTTCTATGCATCTAGGTATCCCATTGTTGGACTGCAGGCTCAAAATCATGCTTAGAAGACTAAGTACCGCTGTATGCACTGGTTAAACTGGTTCTATCCATCTTCATTATAATCTAGCGTATTCTACCTATATAGAGGCTCAAACTCCAAATCATTATGGTCTGGCAGTTTTATGTAAAAGGCTGTGTTATTATATGTTATTATATGTATTAACCTTCAAAACTTTAGCAAAGTTTAAAGTGGCAGTGCTTGCTGTTTATGCAGGTTCCTTTTACTACTCCTGTTATGATATGTGCAAATCAAAAACGTTTATTGAATGTGTCTAAATCAAGATTGCTTCTCTTGCCTCTGATATTTACATTGAGAGTGACCACCAACTTACCTATAAGGCCCTAGTTAAAGAGATGTAGAGGAGTGTGAGGCGATGTTTGCTATTGTAGTCTTTTTGCCCCTAATAGGTTACCACAGTAATTGTACCTACCTATCTGTGCAACCCAAATAGCTGGGCATTATCTGTGTTTTACTAACATGTATATATAAAAAAGCATAAAACTCATGGAATTCACTATATTTCCTCTTCTTAAATTATAGATATCTGCTGGCAGATTAGATGCCCAACTGCTGGGTATAGGGCCCATGCCCAGTGGACGGGATATAGTTATGAGAAAAGAGGAAGTGTAGTTTTCTTCCCCCTCAACACAGTATAGCTTTATCTATATTCTCCCTTTTAACAAGGGTCATGCTAAGCTAAATCTATCATTATGGAAACAGGTGTAGTAACACAATATATTTTCAGGTCATCTATATCTTGGGATATTTGCTTTATTTGCTTGTCAATCCCATACCTAACATGCAACCAGATATACACATTGATATCAATAAACTCCCCTATCTCAATATTACTTAATTCAAGCCAAGCCGGTAGTCTACTATACGCTCAATTGTAACCAATGCACACAAGATGAGTACACTACATACCTGACGGCACTTATATATATTAATACCTGCTATGTTACACCATATAGTGACCAAGTATTACCAGCAAACGTTAGAACTCCCTTGTTCAGCTACCAATCCATACTTCGCCCTCCCACCACTTTAGGAGTGGCCCCATATGTAGTAAATTGAAGATATAACTAATAAGGCTTTCATGCAAACTTCCATGTTCAGACTCAGTATGTTTTAAATTGTGCGTTCTCATAAGCCTGACCAAACTTATGCAATTACATCTGGAGATGTTGCATGCATTGTCCTTTTTCTATACTAAATATTACTGGAGACCTCAATAACACAGGAAAGATGGGGAAGGTATGCCCCCCATCCCCTCTTCCTCATTTCCCCTCTCCCCTCCCCCTAACATCTTCAACATTGGTACTGAGCCTCCTTCCCTTCCCCCTATATGTCCTCTCATTATATCTCTATTTTTCAGAAATCCCAATTTTCAAGGCATATAGTTATACCCTTACCCTAATTCTCTACACCTTTACGCTTACTTAAGTAGAGGGAAATATATCCTATGGAAATTCACTCTGATTTTGCATGTCTTTTGGTTTCGTGATCCAAAGTTATTACAACATTTACTGCTTCCTGTTGATAATATGACAGACTATTAGTGTTTGCTACATACAGAATATATGCTCTAATCCAGTGTTTCTGATAATACCATTCCCAAGCTCTTGTATCTCTATTCTTTTTGGTCCAAGAGTGACCCGTTTCTACATTGGGAAATAGTCCATTCTAAATATAAAAAGGAGGTTGGTTAGTATTCATATAGGTTAATATTTCTCAACTAGTCGCACTTATAACTAGAGACATTATATTTATCTTTATGCTATATGGTACTGAAGGTGTAAAGCTGACATTTTTCACCATTTCTATATTTAATTTGTAACTAATACTCTACACGTTAATATTTCTGTGTATATTATGGACTCTACGGATATATCTTGAATAGATATATGCTTATGTCCATAATTGCATTGTAACCTTGCTCGTGTTTATGTGTTTATAACCTCAATAAAAATATATTTAAAAAAAAAAAATAGTAACAACCTCTGTCAAAAATAGAGTTAATGCATGACTTTGATGAACTGTAGACGCTCTTTATTTTATCTGTTAATCAAACCTTTTGATTGTGTTTTTTTCTTGACAGCTTATTCGATTTATCCTTTTTTTCCTGTCATTTGAGTTATTAATGAGTTTTAACAATTAAAATTTTAACTAATATTTTTCTCAAAAAAAAAGTATAGAATCTTGGGAATTCTATTTGTTTCTATGCACACCAGCCAAATCCATTCTATTTTTTGTGTTACTAGCTATGTACTGACTGAGAATTACAAAATTATTACTAACGGTATGGGTTATGATTATAGGAGAAAACATTTTTGCCCCTGGCTTTTTAAACCTAAGATAAGAGCCAAACTTCTTTGTTTTCTGCTGTTTTGTAGCTGTAGATTCTAAAGACTGGTATTACTATGTCTGATAAACATTTTGCCCCTATTCAAATGGTTGTTATAATGACCCACATGGGAAGTACTGGTTAGTCAGTACTAACAATGTGACCAGGTGCTGCAACATAAGCATTTCATTAAATATTGAAGGAATGATTTTCTGTTATAGTGGAGGAAGAAAGAGGAATTTGTTTTCTATTCAAATATGTGGCCATTTTTTCCTTCATTCTCTTATAATCATATTTTTTTTCATGACCTTTTTGCTTCTCATTATCTTCCTTCTTGAAAGACATCATGGGCAATATTGTTGAAGAAACGCCAGTGTATTATTTTATGTTTCATGTTGTTCATTCATTCTTAATGTATAGCATAAATAATGGATTGACTGAATCATTGCTCTGTGAATATGAAATAAACAGGGTATTTAAAACAACCATTTTAAATGTTCTGCTAGATTCTAAATGCTTAATGCATAAAACAATTCTAATAGACTCATTAAAAATATTAATATAAAACAAATCTCATAGTTAAAAATAATTTTGCAATTCCTAAAATGAATGTAACACTGCATGTAATAGACACTACTATAATGAATAATATGCACAGATACTGATCTAAAACTCCAGTATAAAACCATTTAAAAGCTTACTTAGAAGCTCCCAGTTTAGCACTGTTAAAAGGTTAGCTGGAACATCCACTGAAAGTGGTTCTATAGCAAAAAAAGCAGACAATCCCCATTCCTCTGTATATGAAAAGACTCTTTACACAAAGAGGAGCAAGCTGGAGTAGGTATACATCAGTATTCTCCTAAAACTTTGGCGCTTGGTTATGAGTCTGAAAAATCAGTGCAGTGCTATTTAAAAATAAGCAAAACTATCCTTTAAAAAAAAAGAAAAAAAAAGCTTTATAGGTTATATAAAGGGATCATCTACAAAAATGTATGCAAAGAAAAATGACCCTTTAAATATGAATATTGCATAAATATGATTTATCATGTTTTCATCTACTTGTATTTATGTGTCTATATGGGCATATATGTACACATATATGTATACACATATAAAAACATAAATACATATAGTGTACACACATGTAAACATATTTAGACGTGTATGTATGTATCTCTGTGTTAAAGCCCTTTGCATGCCTTTTTTTCCCTAACAACTGAGACCTTATATCTGTGAGCCCTTATAACTTTTTTATGCAATATTTACGGTATATTATAAGTTGAAAGTTAAAAGTTTGTGCCCGAGGGAAACCAGAAGCGCACAAAGAGTTAGACTTCAGATATCACGATCATGTTAACACATTCCCTCCATAGACTTTAATGGAGCATGCAAATGGAAAAAAAAATAACACCTATACTCACGCTAACCCGAAATGAGCTAGTAATACTGTACATTCCAATATTATTAACATTAAATTATATGTAATATATATATTTCAATATATTTCTATATACATCTGTATATACACCTATACCTGTAAATATTTATTTAGATATATAATGTAGGTATAGATATATCAGATGTATTTATGTTGTGTTATGCGCAATTTTTACCCTTTACTCAAGTTCTCCAGATACACTAACCTGACGAGCGGAAAACGTTATTGTGCTGGAGCGAAATGCGTTTACTTTTAACTTGTAATAAGTGAGCTATTTCCAATGCTTGCAAAAAGTAAAAAAACAAAATAGTTATCGCTTGAGCGCAAAAAAATCTAGCCCATTGTTGACAATCTTGATGCCAGCTGCCTCCATTGATATGGTGGTAGTTAAGGTTGGAGTTAAATTTTGGGCTAAGCTAAGAGTTATGAGTAGAAGCTGCAATGTATTGCAGCTTATTTGGCATCTATGCTTTTGCACTCCAAGGCAACTTCACCTGTGATACTGTTGCACATTTATGCAGCCTTATTGGCAGCAGCAAAATTGCTGTTGTGGTAAAATTTCTATTTGAACTTGTGCAAACAAGCATATTTAGACACAGACCAATAACCCACATACATGCACAACACTTAAGATCTATATCATAGGCACGGACACCGGGTATTCAGTGTGCATGAAGGCAAAATGTAATCCTTCAGTGCCAAAATGGCCTACACATAACTCATTCACCTGTCATGGGGTTTGAGAAGAACAAATATGCACCATAAAAGAAGTGCAGGGGCATACATTGTTCAAGTAGTCTGCGGCCACATATATGAGCATTATAAATTGCTGGCATATAGGGGGTATAAGAAGTTTGTTGCTGAAAGCCAGGTACTGCTGACATGGTGATACATATATGACATAAATAGTGTTTAGATGGTTTAGGGCATAATACATTTGTACATCTGGCATACATGATGTGTAGTAAATACTAATTTGCTCTGGAATATGTTGTAGGAATTCAGTAGCTGTCAGGGGTATAGGGTACTATACCCCTGTAATTTAGAGTCTGATGGGTGCTGGCGTTAAAAGGATATAATAGTTTGTGGTTCAATATAAACATAAAATGAGAGTAAGTCATGTATGTGGTCTGGCATATAACTCTTGTATAGAAAGTGCAAGAAACAAGTATATTGGTTTAAGGGGGATATTTATTAAAGCATCAATCTCTGTGAATTTGCTGGCGTCAATACGCTCGCCAGACATCACTGCCACGGATCTGCATACGATGCCCTTATTTATAAAAAAATTCAGACAAAAACACGCACGTCAAGTACGGTGCGATGAGCATCGAACTGTTGATACATAAGAGTTATCGATGTTGCGGATATTCTTTTTTTCCCAACTTTATACCATTTCATTACTGTCCGTGAACAAGCACATTTCTCTAAAGCTAATCTTATTTTTCATCTGTTAATGTCCAAGAAACAGCTAGATGCATACCCGAACAAACTATAATATCTCAAAGAAAGTTATTTTCAATATATTTGTTATACAAAATCTGATATATATGATATTTTCACATAAATTAATGTGTATTTGTATTTCTAGAAATCCTGATATGCCCATCTCATTTTTTTTTATTTTTTAAAATGATAATTAATGCTACAGTATATTTTTGCACAAACATATATATATATATATATATATATATATATATATATATATATATATATATATATATATATACAGTATATACAGTATATATATATATATATATATATATATATATGTGTGTGTGTGTGTGTGTCAGGGGCGTATTATGGCCTAGGTCAACAAGGCCCGTGCCTAGGGTGGCAGATTTGGGAGGGTGTCAGATTTGGGAGAGCGGCAAGCACCATTCACCAAAGGTTTGCTTGATTATCCCAGGCGCGAAATTGAAAGGAGTGGACTGAAGAGACTGCATAATAAAGGTAAAAGGTGACACCGATGCTTTTTATTGTTTTCTCAGTCTCTCAAACAAATTAGTGGCTGCAGCAAGTCAGTTAGTTTATGGCTACTATGCAAAATCACCATGCCAATCGACACAGCACGAGAAATAGAGCCGGTCTCAGATCAGTCAGTGTACTGTAATCAAACTGTAAGCCGCAGCACCATAAGAAAAAAATGAGTGGCTCCCGGTCCCGCTCCAGCAAAGGGAAAAAGAAACTATATAAAGTTAAAATGAAGCGTTTATTCAAGTACAGTCTGTACTTGAATAAACGCTTCATTTTAAGCAGAATCTTAAATACCTAGGGCAGCACAAAACCTAAATACGCCCCTGGTGTGTGTGTTATGTCAGAAATCTTTTGCAAACATATCTACATGTCCCTAAATTCTTTTTTTTTTTAATATAAACAATGTTTTCTTTTATATCTCTGTGTTTATTTATACCACTATATGTATATAGTGTAAATATATTATTATTCTGAGCAGGAATAATTGTGAATATAACATGTCATCTGGGTATCATATGTATTTATTTGTAATCAATGGATGTATTAAGAGCTGGGACAGTTTTTTCTCTGCACCTGTGTAACCCTTTCTGATTGCAGTGTATTTTTAAACACCACCCCTACACCGGTGTTACAAAATGGCCTGGCATATAAGATGACATTTCTTAATGAAAAGTAAATTCAAGAGATGGAAGAAAATCACTGAATACAGCATGACAGTAAAGAGGTGATTTTAATTTCTGCTGTATCTGATTCATGACAGTTTAATGTTAGGTGGGCTATCCCTTTGAGCTATCAGTTTAAGATTATATTGAATCAAACATCATTCATTTTTTAAAATCATTGTCTAAAATATTACACTGTATGTCCTAATGTCAGCATCAATATTTATCTTTAAACAAAATTACACATATACATAAAGGCCTATTTAAGAAAGGTCTTGCGGACCTGATCCGACAGTGCGGATCAGGTCCGCAAGACCTCGCTGAATGCGGAGAGCAATACTCTCTCCGTATTCAGCATTGCACCAGCAGCTCACAAGAGCTGCTGGTGCAACGCTGCCCCCTGCAGATTCGCGGCCAATCAGCCGCCAGCAGGGGGTGTCAATCAACCCGATCGTATTAGATTGGGTTGAATTGCGATGATTCCTGTTCGCCTGCTCAGAGCAGGCGGACAGGGTTATGGAGCAGCGGTCTTTAGACCGCTGCTCCATAACTTGTGTTTCTGGCGAGTCTGTAGAGCCATCCAGAGCTTGATAGATAGGCCCCATACTTTCAAGGTATAATACACAATGTAACAAATGACACTTACAAGTTCTGATGAGTGATCAATGACAGAAGTTTCAGGCAATTTGATTAGTTAGTAAAACTATAAAATCTATAGTTCAATCAGATTGGCTGATGTCATGTGATTATGCATATCCCAATCAAAATTTGTTGAGAAATTCCCTAATTTGTGGGTTGTTTAGGAGTTTGCGTCAAATTTGATGCGAAAGGAATTGCGTCAAATTCGGTGCGAAGTGGACAGTGGGACTTGTATTAAAATGCCTTAAACATGGTGCATATATATTTATCCAAAGATAAAAAATTAAAAAAAGGAAGTAAGCTATATTATGTTATGTATTTATTTTAATTTTTATCGCTATATCTACTAGTGCACCAAGTTTGGAGCAATAATATTGTCCCCTTGCTTTGTAATTATAGACAAAGATGTAACATAATCCATAAGTAGTAATGTATTTCATTTTTATCCCTATATCTACTAGTGCATCAAAATTGAAGCAATACTTTGCACCAAATTTGGAGCAATAATATTGTTTGATTTAGAAAGTGTATAATTTTAAAAAAGTTTCAAATTTACTTTTATTATCGAATATGCTTCATTGTCTTGCAACATTGAAAATAACCTTTCTGTGTTTTCAGACTCCCATTGATTTCTATGGCATTCGCAGCCTCAAGGGTGGCGGTTTGAACGATAGGTATGCTGCGTCAGAATTGACGTGAGCGTACCTGTTGAATGTTTGATAAATTTGAAAAAGGGTCAAATAGAGGGTCTAGGATGACGCAAGCATCAATCTGCGTCGGATTGGGATCGCGGGAGTGTATATTATGTCACACATTTCAACATTTGACGATCTTAACACTTTGTTAAATATGGCAGATTCAATTTGCATTGAATATGACGCGAGATTCAAGTGGATTTCATCGTATTATCAGTTGAAGCTTTGATAAATATCCCCCTATGTGTCAATATATAGCCGGAAAAGGAAAACGTTACTATAAAATGAGTTTCCTCTTATTGTGTGCCAAATGACTTGCTATACCTGCTGCAGAGTATTAATTGTATGGGGAACTGTTCCTTCATTTTTTTTTTTTATTTTTTTTTTAAATGCTTTATTGAAACATACACAATACAGTCATAATTAAGAACATCAATCATTAAGGATACAGGAGCAATAGCCATATTCAACAGGTAGTACATGATGGTAAGACGCACAAGGCGTAGGCCACAGCATATAACAAGAAAACTGAGCTCTCAAAGTTCTCAGCAAAGTGTAGTGTCCTGCAGCATAATAAGAAAATGGCATCTATATTTAACATGAACATATAATTATGACAGTGTGATAATCATTAAATAACAAATAATTAGCAGACATTGCAAAGTTGACTCACAGGTAATATAGTTATATCAACAAAGTAAAACGTTCTGTGAGTTAGACTATATCTAGGTCTCAACAATAGATGATATCTCCAGAGGGAAATAAGAAGAAGAGAGGAGGGAAAGAGGAAAAGTGTATTAGAAGAGGAAAGGAAGAGAGAAGGACAAGAAAAAAAAAAAGGGGGGGGGGAGAAGGGAGGGGGGGGGAGCTGGATAATGGGCAGGGGGAAGGGGAAGAGGGGATAGGAAATTATTGTCTTAAAGGCAGATAAGTGGAGGGAAGTGGATCATAATCCTAGGGACCAGGAGGGTTTAATCATAGGGACATGAGGTCCCTTGGTGTATTGGCTTGGACAGAAGTTACAGAGGCTATTGAGCCTGAGAAGCGCTAATCAGGACAGTACTCCCAAATCAGGGCGTGTTGATCTTCAGTACTATGAACATGAGACACATAGGCTTCCATTGACTTGAGATATTTTAGGGTTTCTACAATTTGGTCCCAGCTTGGGGAGGTCAACTGCAGCCACATCCTAGCAATAGATAATGTAAGTGCAAGGAATAAGTAGACACAGAACCTTTTCTGTGGGACAGGCAACTTAGGAGGCAAGATGTGGAACAAGGCCACACTAGGTGTAGATGGTATGAGAATACCTTTAGTATTGCAATAGTGGATTGCTTTTTGCCACAATGGTACAATAACAGGACAGGACCACAAAATGTGGGTTGGGGTGCCCAGGGCATCACAGACTCTCCAACACTTTGGGGAATTTGTGTGCAAGATCTTAAATAACCGGACCGGCGTCAGATGCCACTGCAAAAGCACTTTGAGAAACAGCTCATACAGTGTGACACAGTGCACCGTTTTTCTGGTTAATTGGGTCGCCAAGTGCCACGCCTGTGGTTCATGGGTTACGTTTAGGGAAGATTCCCAACTCTTTATCGGTGAGGATTTGAGAAAAATTGGGGGACGCAGTATGTCCTAGTAAGATGATGAGAGTAATTTCTTAAACGAGAGTTTGAGGTCCCATTTCGTCTCCCACTTAGTTTTAGGACGCAGTGGGCCATTGTCAAAACCCCAAAATTTAAGGAAACTTCGTAGTCTCCAAAACTCAAAATGGAGGGGGAGCGGTGGGTGATATTTTCAGAGGAAAGCCTGGTGGGAAAGTAGTTGGGTCCCTTCATAAAGGTCCGAAACTTTGATAATACCCAGATCCTCCCAAAGGAGTGGGTGGGTGTCCGGTAATGCAAGAAGGAGGCTTCTTATCGTATGAGACGGAGACGGATGAGGCGCAATCGTGGGTAGATTATGAATCTTATCCCAGAATTTTAGATTGGTTTTTACTATAGGGTTTACTAGAGCCATTGTTGGCCTAGCGTGCGCCGGGAGCCAAATCAGGTCTGCAAGAGTAACCCCCGATGGGAGGGAAGCCTGTTCCAATTCTGCCCATCGACTGCAAGCCGGTGAGCCCCACTGAGTCACATGTGATAGACGAGCGGCTTCATGATAGTAGAGAATATTAGGGGCAGCTGCCTCTCCTGAAAGTATGGGCTGTTGTAAGGTGCTAGTGGCAATTCTGGGAACTTTATGTCACCAAATAAATTTATTACATACCTGTTGAAATTTTCGGATTAGAGACTTAGATATCAGGATAGGCAAAGATCTAAAAAGGTAAGTCAACTTGGGCAGGAGGCTCATTTTAAATGCGGCTATGCGCCCCAACCACGACAAGGAGGGAACATTCCATGTTTCCGTGGCTTTTGCTATTTCAGTCAGCAGAGGGGAGAAATTTAGTGAGAGAATAGTAGGAATACTATGGGACAGACAAACGCCTAAATGTCTAACATGTGAGGTAGACCAACGAAATTTGTATGTCTTCTTTAATTCAATCATCGTTTCCGTCGGGATTTGGATAGCATAAGCCTCCGTTTTGGAGACATTAAGCTTGTAATAGCTAATTGAAGCAAACCTTTCCAATAGCACAAAGAGGTGCGGCAAGGAACCAATAGGATCTGAAAGTAGCATTGTCAGATCGTCAGCGAATAAGGCTGTAGTTTGGGTGGTATGATATACGTCCACTCCTATTATATGGGGGTGAAGCCGAATGGCAGCAGCTAGCGGTTCCATCACGAGAGCAAAAATGAGCGGTGACAATGGACAGCCTTGTCTCGTTCCATTTGTGATCTCAAAGGGATCAGAGCAGAACCCGAGACCTTGAACTGTGGCCAAAGGGCTGGAGTACAGAGCCGCTATAGAGGTTATAAACCTCCTGAGGACTGCAAACATATATTCCCAGTTCACCCTGTCGAAGGCTTTTTCTGCATCCAACGACAGGGTGACACACGGTAAGCTTAGTTCCTGAGCAGCAAAATTTACCTCCTGTTTTCAGAGAGTGTATACGAGCCGCCGCCGTGCGTTGATGCAGCCGATTAGCTAAGAGCCTATCCGCTTTATTGCCTTTAAAATAGAAAACCTCTTTGAGTCTAAGGAGCCTAGTCGCTGACCGTTCCGTTTCCAATTGGACTAATTTCGTCCTAACAGCTACCAGCTGTTCATACAGACGTGGTGTGGGATCTTTTTTTATGTTCAATAGTGAGGTTACGGAGAGATAACGTTAATTGAGCCAGAGATTTACCTCTGGTTTTTTTTTTGTGCCGCTGCTATTTTCATAAAAGACCCTCTCACATACGCCTTTAATGATGCCCATAAGGTGAAATCGTCTACCTCTCCATTATCATTGATTTGAAGAAACTCAGTAATATCCTTAGATATATCAACTGCTACACTAGGGTCCGAAAAAACAGATGGGGAAAAACGCCATGTTGGTATACGTTGTAATTCTAAAGGGGATTTAAGAATGATATGTACGGGGTCGTGATCAGACCAGGGGCATTGAGAGATCCATCATCTAGAAATGCAGTCTAATAGTCCCGGTTCACAGAAGAAAAAATCTGTCCATGAATAAGAATGATGGACCGATGAAAAATATGTATAGTCTCGTGAAGTCGAATTAAGAGCTTGCCACACATCAAATAAGTTGAATTGACACATAAGATTTTTAAATTTGTATGATAAGTCCGCCACGGCCTTGTCACATTTACGGGAGTTATCAATTTTTTTGTCTAAGAGGGGGTCCCACACAGAATTAAAGTCCCCTGCAAGAAGAAGGGAACCCTGCAGTAAACTTTCCACTTTATGTAAAAACGTACGCAAAGTCGCAATATGTTGTTTGTTGGGTCCATAGTAGGAAGCTAATGTATCGATCACTCCATCCAATTTACAGAGGAGAATCAAATATCTGCCTTGCTGATCTGTTTCTAAATGAATAGTATCATATGCTATATCCTTATGGATAAGGATAGCAACCCCTCTCGATTTCTGTGAGAAGCTCGAGGTCTCCACCACGGGGAACAGTTTAGATTGCAGGGGGGCTGTCATACTGTCATATCCCTTAGCAAATGGGTCTCTTGGAGAAAGACCAACTGGGCTCTACTCTTGTGCAGAGATCGCAACAGCATACTTCTTTTGGTCGGGGAGTTTAGCCCCCTAACATTCTGGGTGACACAAGTGTACGGCATGATGCCAAGTGCCGAGTAACCTTATAGGTGAATGAATTGAAGGGTAGGGAGGAGGAAAGGGGCAGGGGGAGCGAATGGAGGAGGTAGGAGGAAGGAGAAAAAGGGAAGAGAGAGATAAGAGAAAAAAAAAAAAAAAGGGGGGGGACAAGGAAAGAAGGAGAGGTAAAGAAGTGAAGAGAAAGGAGAAGAGAAAAGAGAGCACAGATATCACAATAGAGACCTTATCTGAGAGTCATAACCTAATGTCACAAAACAAGGTTGTGCGGTATATAAAAGAGATAACCACCTTGATAGCCTCTGAAGACAGAATTCAGAGTACCTTAAAGGGGGGGGGGAGAAGATTTTAAGCCACCGTGACTTGGCAGACAATCAAGGGTGGATTATATGGGGTGTGATATAGGAGATGTTATAAGAGAAGGAGGAGGGGGGAACCACATTGGGATGTGCATTTATGGGGGAGAGAGAAGAAAAAAAAAAAGAGGGGGGGGGGGAAGAAGCGAAGGGAAAAATGGGGGGAAAGGGTAGTACATTCAAGCAACTAGTAGACATGTAGAAGAAAGCAGGGCAGAACACTGCAAGTATAGGTAAGGTAGAAAAAACATAACATTTATGATTAGAACCACAAATAAGGCTAGGATGGCACATAATCAGACATATTTGTGATTGACTCGTCCAGAGCATAATGAGACATTTTTAGCAAAATGATGATATATAGTGGTCCCAGGTGTGCCCCTCCACAGTGAAGTGGATCCTGAAACAATAATAATCATGCAGTATCATAGAAACGTGCAACACATATGAAACAAAACTTCTACATCTTCTTAACTGGGAACTCATTTCTAGGTACTAGGGGAGAGAGAGAAAAGACAAAAAAAAAAAAAGGGAGAAAAACACTGTATTCGGTCAATTAGTGGGCTTGGAAAACAATGTAGCGTGGGCACTTCTATTAAGGGTATAAAGAGAAACAGTGTATACAAACTGAGCATCAAATGTGAATATTAAAGCAAGTGACTAACTAGACACATTTAAAGCTAACTTGTCTAAAACATAGCTAAATTATATCAGGGCTTCACCAGCCTTCAAACGTGTGCTTCTATTTTTTAAACTGAACAATTGAGAGAACAATCAAACAACATCACAACAATAATTAGTAATATATAGTTGAACACACCCATAAGGTGCTTTCATCCAAGGCACAAACAGACCTTATTGGAACAAAAAAAAAAAAAAAAAAAAAAAGGGGGGAAATAAATCACAATCACATATTATACATTACAGCCTAGCAACAATATGGAATTACTCGGAGGTGTCTGAAACAAAGAAAGGTTAGTATACATATTACCCTACGAACAGTCCATATTCAATCATCTTCTGCATCTTGTGCAGAACCAGAAGGGTCTGTGTTAGCTGAAGTCCCCGATGCAGAAGAGGCCCAAGGTGGAGCTGAGGGGTTCAGGGGGTCTCTCAAAGGACAATCATTTGAAGCTGGAGTGTCCCATAGTTTCATGAGCCGTTGGCTCTGGTCAAGTGTAGTAACAATATGTTGTTGATTGTCTTTGTGGACTATGATTCTGGTGGGGTGACCCCATCGATACTTGATATCATGAGTCCTCAGGAACTTAGTGAAGTCTCTATATGTCTTCCTCTGCTGGAGTGTGTGGTAAGAGAGATCTGAAAACACATCAATATCCTGGAATTTAGTTGGAAGGGTAGGCCTGGTGAGAGATGCTCGGACTATCCTTTCTTTGTATGTAAAAAAGTGCAGTCTTACAATGACATCCCTTGGCTTGTCAGACGATAAACTTCTAGGTCTTAGCGCCCTATGAGCTCTATCAATAAGGCCCTCAGTCGTGTCAACAGGGCGAGCAAGGTGTTCAAAAAACTCTGCCAGAAAAGGAGTAAGATCCCCAGGGGCTATGCTTTCTGGGATACCTCTCAGTCGCAAATTGTTTCGACAGGAGCGGTCCTCCATATCCGCTAGTTTGTCCTCCAGACAGATCATCTGTTCAGCTAGACTCTGGGCATAAGCTAGAACATTAGCCTGGTCTATAGCCATGTCCTCTTGTTTCCTCTCTACAGTATCCACTCTTTCTGAAGTTGAAGTGAGGTCTCTGCGAAGGTCCGCTAGAGAAGCAGTTACCTGAGACTGAAAAGCTGAATGATGGGCAGCTAGTAGAGATTTGAGAGAGTCCAGGATAAAAGTAGGAGTCACTGTAGCAGGAGCTGCCTCTTGAAGTGCTTGAAAAGTAGAGGCCACAGTGTCTCCTTCCGCTTGGGACATATTTGAATCCTCCTGTTGGTCATCTGGAGATGCGGGGGATATAGTATGGAAATGATCTGCTACTGTTCTTTTAGGCCCAGCCGCTAATGCCTTAGACTTTCTTTTATTCAGTTGTGCCATAATTGTAAAGTTCTGTTGAGCAGCAGAGAAGGGCTAGTAGTAAAAATAATTAGAGTTTTGTTGCTCTCGCGCCCTTCTACCCCACTCCTCTATCAACACGGCTAGGCTGAAGCTGCAGATAAGGTTGTAGGAAGTAAATAAAAACAGGCAACAAAAATGAGAAATAAATAGGAGCAAAAAAATAAGTAAATAAATAAAAAAAAAATATGCTCAGTGGTTCACATCACCCCCTCCTCCTTGGCTTTAGCGCATTAGCAACTCATTTCTATACGTTATCCAGGATAGCAATTTAGCTGCCGGCAGCAGCGTTTAACATAGATGGGGCACAAATAAAACACCAACACTGCTCGGCCCAAATAATATTCTCCTATAGTAGTTGTGCTTCAGTATATAGAAATTTGTTCTCTGGGATTCTTCCTCCTAGATTCTTGCTACAACTCTCTATAACAAAATAAGGCACAAGAGAATGGTGTGGTAGTAGCTAAGAGTTGGCTATTTCTATGCGAGTAGTGGGGAACAGCTGTCAGAGGGTATATATGTGTTATGTTCCCAAGGCAAGCCGGCCTCTCTTAATAGCCGCTGTGTCCCCAGTTGGGATGTACTTAAGGTTATGTCTCTGCAACTATGGGTGCTTCAGAAGTACCAAAGTGAGGCCTTTGCTGTTGGAAATTGTATGTACAGGTGAATTTAAACTGCACACTTACTCAAATAGACTGTGTGTCCCAATTCCTTCTGAGAACTGCAGATCCACCTCTAGTACAGAATTGTATGACCAGAGTAATCCGCTGGGAGTCTCTGCAATAAGTTGTCTCTGTAGTACTAAAATACAGCCCTCTCTTCACATAGGCCGCCTTGCTGTTTTTATCTCAATCCAAGGTGGCCGCAATTCGCGCCTAATAGCAGGCAGCCTATATTACAATATATTCCTTTTCAATAGTGCTCTCCGATTTGTCGCGGGCACTATTTAGGTCAAATCGTATCTGACACCAAGCTATTCTAGTGTTGTTTCGCCAGGGAACTATGTCCCAAAAGTATCTGTGAACTCCCAAGTTTGAAACCAGCCACTCCGGTAGCTGAAGCAGCAGCGCTGCACAGCGTGGCTTAATTCACAGCTCCGGTGCGGGTCTCTGAACCTCCGGAGCTTGAGCAGTTCTATATAGCAGCCAAGGTAACCGGTCTCTCCTTTAGCAGGCAGGTTGGATCTGCGGGGTCCTGAGTGTAGAAACTGCACCTTCCCCTTAGTGCACAGGATTAATGGCTGTAAAGTAGAAAAAGATCTTCTGCAGATCGCAATAAAGCAATAACAGGGTCCTGTGGGATAAAACTCTCCCTTAGATCTCAAGATTTCAGCCAGGAGATTAAATTTAATCACTTTTAAAAGTTTTTAGTAAGGTTTTAGTCACGGAGCTCTTCAGGAGTGCGTCCTTCCAGCACGGCAGTTAGCTCCGCCCCCTCATGTTTATTTTTTAAATAGCTGCTTTTGCTAATTAAAACCCTCACCTGTTCTTCTCAAGGACATGCCCATACATATGGGCTGAGCTTCAATGTAAAGCAGACCTGCTAATATTATCTACGACTAAACATAGTTAGGTAGTAAAATACTTATTATGGCTGGGCATACCAACTATTTCAGATCAAAAAATATATCTTTCGTCTACTCCATACGGGGGATTTATTATTGCTATTGGCTCCTGATTATATAGCTTTTCTACAGATAATATGTTTGCAATTTAACTCAGACAAAAATACATCGGAACAAGGGAAATTCAAATAGATAAAACAATGCCCAGCCTGTGTTAGGAAACACATCAGTAGTTTCTGCCTCTTCAGCTTATTACTATAGACCCTGCAAACCTATGTGTTTAAGCCCTGCAAAGAGGTAATACTTAGTAAAAGTACTGCTCAGGAGCTACAGAGAACTGCTGGTCCCAAGGGTTAACTGACGTTGATTGGGTCAGCTGCAGTTTCTGCTCAGGACCAACACTTCTTTCCAGTTATAAATGAGCATTTAGCTAATACTATTTAATATGTGTACAAGTTGCTCTGTTTAAAAGTGTGACTATATTTTAAGCTTTTTATTTAAAAAAATGCGTATTTACATATCCACTGAGACTGTACAATAACTTTAATATCAAACAAGCTGTGCTCTGCAGACAGATGCACTCTTGAGGCACTCTTCAAATGCACACTAAAAGCAGTATCCCACATGCATGCACACTCAAGGCACACTCCCAAAGGTATGCACACTTGAAGCACTCTCCCACATGAATGCACACTTGAGGCACTATCCCACATGTATGTACACTCAAGGCACTCTTCCATACATATGCACACTCAAGGCACACTCCCACACATATACATACATGAGGTACTCTCCCACACGTATACACACTTGAGGCACTCTCCCAATTTATACACACTTGAGGAACTCTCCTACATGTATGAACACTCAAGGCACTCTCCCAATGCACATTTGAGGCCCTCTCCCACATGTATGCACACTCAAGGCATTCTCCCACTCATATGCACACTCAGTTTACTCTCCCATACGTATAGACACTCAAGGCATTCTCCCAATGCACACTCGAGGCACTCTCCCACACGTATGCACAGTCAGGGCACTTTCCCACACAAATGCACACTTGAGGCACTCTACTACACGTATACACACTCAATGAACTCTTCCACACTTATGCACACTGGAGACACTCTCCCGCCCTTATGCATACTTTGGCACTCTTGCACACTTATACACACTCTGAGCACTCTTCCACACATATGCACACTTGAGGCACTCTCCTACTTTTATGCAAACTTGAGGCTCTGTCCCACATGTGTGCACACTCAAGGCACTCTTTCACAAATATGCATACTTAAAGCACTCTTCAACACCTATCCACACTTGAGGCACTCTCCCACTATATATACATTTGAGGAACCAATCTGGAGAAATCTTGAAGACGGGTATGTGAGGATGTAAAAAGAGAGGAGGAGGAGCGGAGCAAAGGGGACGGGAGGGAGAGTATCTGGAGACAAGGTCTGAGACGTAGGGGGAGCAGTGCAATTGAGGGTTTTGAGTGTCAGAGTTAGAATTTTGTGTTTAGTCCTGGAGGCAAGAGGAAGCCATTGAAGGGATTGGCAGAGAGGTGTTGCAGATGAAGAGTGACTTGCAAGGAAGATGAGCCTGGCAGAGGCATTCATTATGGATTGTAAAGGAGCTAGGTGGCAGCTAGGGAGACCAGAGAACATAGAGTTGTAGTAGTCGAGGTGGGAAAGGATGAGACAGTGGATTAAAATCTATGTTGTGTCTTGTGTAAGGAAATGTCTAATTTTAGCTATGTTTTTAAGGTGGAAGTGGCAGGCTTTAGCCAAGGACTGAATGTGAATGTAAAAGAGTGAAAGAAAGATCTGAGTCCAGTATGACCCCAAGACAATGGGCATGTGAGGTTGGGGTAATGATGGAGTTATCAACAGTTATAGAGACATGGGGGGGTGGAGATTTTGGAAGAAGGGGGGAAAATAAGGAGCTCAGTTTTGGAGATATTTAGCTTGAGGTAGTGAGAGGACATCCAAGATGAGATATGAGAGAGACAGTTAGTGACATGGGTTAGCAAGGAAGGAGGTAGTTCTGGTGCAGAGATGTAAATTTGGATATTGTCGGCATACAAATGATAGTGAAACCCGTGGGACTTTATTAAGGAACCTAGTGAGGACGTGTAGATTGAGAAGAGAAGGGAACCGAGGACAGAGCCTTGCGGTACCCGAACAGAAAGAGGTAAGGGGGCAGAGGATGCCCCAGAGAAGGCTACACTAAAGGTACGGTTAGACAGATAGGAAGAGAACCAAGAGCGAGCTGTGTCACAGATGCCAATGGATTGGAGGGTATGGAGCAAAAAGAGGGTGGTCGACAGTATCAAAGGCTGCAGACTGATCAAAGAGGATAAGTAGAGAGAAGTGGCCTTTTGATTTTGCTGTAAGTAGGTCGTTGGTAACCTTAACAATTGCTGTCTCTGTTGAGTGAAGTGGAGTATTGAATGTGGAGAACAGACGTTTTGGGTTTGAAGAAAGAGTAGAGATAAGAGTGGAGAAGTAATGCTGCTTATATACCTGTAGATTAATGGCAGAATAGTAAGAGTTCAAGATGAACATATAGTGAAGAAAGTTAGTACATGAATATTCAGGGCAACTAGAGGTTTCATTAAACATTTACTTTAAGTAAGAGGATTTAATTTGTAGGAAAACACATTTTAATTTTGCATAATATCATAATCCAAAAACAAAAATACAGTTACAAATAGCATTAGATGAAAGCTGATTTGATTTGGTGCTAAAAAATATGTAACTTTACTTTGTATGTTTAAACTCAGTAGTGAACTCCAAAGGCATATAATAAAAATCTGTGCAGAAAAAAATAATTCAAAATCTTAGCATTGAAAGAGAACAAAATCCAGATTATTCCTTCATTTAGTTAGTGTAATCACAATTCTCAGGACCTTTCTATTGAGCTATGTTTGTAATATTAAAGGGACAGTCAACACCAGAATTTTTGTTGTTTTAAAAGATAGATAATCCCTTAATTACCAATCACCCAGTTTTGCATAACCAACACAGTTATAATTATACACGTTTTACCTCTGTAATTATCTTGTATCTAAGCCTCACCAGACTGCCCCTTATTTGAATTCTTTTGACAGACTTGCATTTTAGCCAATCAGAGCTGTCTCCATGGTAAATTCACGTGCATGAGGTCAATGTTATCTATATGAAACACGTGAACTAACTAAGAATACCAAGAGAACAACGCAAAATTGGTGATAAAAGTAAATTGGAAAGTTGTTTAAAATTACATACCCTATTTGAAACATGAAAGTTTTTTTGGGACTTGACTGTCCCTTTAAGCAGATGATTGCTGTAAAAAATATAAATGCATTAACATAGGGGAATCTTGTCAATTTGCTGAAGAAACGCAGAAGACCAGCTATTTTTTTTATATTGAGCATTCTTCTTTCAAAGACAAAAGGAGGTTTGTCATAACCTATCTCCTATATGCTGTCAGTTTGTCAGTAACTTATCTCCTATATGCTGACTACTGTTTAGTCATCACTTTGGAAACGTTGCTTAGAAGCTTGTACAGAATGAGACAAATATCTGCTTTTATTGGTTATGATTGGAAAAAAAGCATTTGATTTTTCTGGTTTTTGATAAAACAAAATTTTAGATTTATTTGTGATTGACTCAAATAGCAAAAGTATAACAAATAATCAGCATTTCTAATTGATATAGAAATAAAATAATCCACTTTACCACTTGAAAAAAAAAAGAGTCAGTTACGGCATTTGGTCAAATAGTGAAAGACTTCTTCATAACTGGGTCCATAACATACAGCTATACAGGGTGGCATTGTAATGTGTGTGTGTGTGTATATATATATATATATATATATATATATATATATATATATATATATATATATATCTCTTTAGTACTGCTTAGGTGAAATAAGTATTTGCATATTTGTCACCTGTCTTTAAAACAAAAACATAAAAAAAAAGTCATAGTTTAAATGTATTCAGAGCCACACATTAGTTATGTGACAAAAGGCTGACAAAACTTTTTGGAATATTTATTTAATGTAGAATTTAGAAACTGTTCACTACTATGCAACTTTTACTTAGTAGCTTAAAATACTAAATTAAATGGGGGGGCGGAGCCAACAGCCGGGGAAGTCAGACATGCATCTGCTGAGCTCCTAGGCCTATAATGGAGAAAAATATATATTTTCTTAGCAAAGATTGAGCTAACTATATCTACAGGCAACTACTAATAAGTCCTCAAGCAAGGGATATGATACTGGACTCAGATTATGTCTATAATTCGGTGATTCACAACTTTTGATTGGGGAAGCTATTTGGGCCTGTTCTCCACGCTATTGACTCTAGTCGTAACCTGAGGCTTCCTGCAAAATGGAGGATAGTCATGAGCTTTTGTACTCCATGCTACAAGACCTAGATAGGCAGATGACATGCTGCTTTTTTGATATATCTGACACACTACGATCAGTGCTGAGGGGACCACCCAGAAGCGTCCTAACTGACAAGAGACCTGAAGACGCACTGACAGTGATACTGCCTGAGTGTCCGACTGTGAAGCCTCATTCATCTCCTCAGTTGTGCATCCACACCAAGGATATGATGGACCCGCTCCTATATGACCACACTACAGTGGTAGCGAAAATCCCTTCTGCCGCGGATGGGTCCTTGCCTGAACAGCACAGCGCAGCTCAGCTAGAGACGCCCCAGATGCAGACAAAAGGAACGCACCGGACAAGTCTCCTGGCAGCCACAGCCCGCACTCTCACTAACAAGATGGAGACTGTTTTTGCCAGCAGCTCTCCCTTGAACCGGATGACCCTGTCAGTTGGGGCATTAGACCAAAAGATACAGATGCAGATGCGCCCTAAGCAGCAGCCCCTATCGCTACACTATGGGAGCCACGCATACTCTACCAGACAGGGATGCGCTGGTATTCGTTCCGGAATCGGATAAGCTGTGCTATTGAAAGATCCTGATCTGGTCGAGTGAGCTGACCCACGGTCGAATGATTAACCCCTGTGGGAGTTATGATTGGGGCCTGGTATCACCAATCCTCGGACTGCTCGGCTGATCATGCCTATACTTGGCTAGGCTACACTAATAGATCATCTCTGGACTTACTGTGTGTCTTCCTCTCTGGAGTGTGCTACTGATACCGTAGCCCCGGGACACTACTGCGATATGCCATTAGCTCTCAGGATCATAGTTTACTGGACAGAGAGGGCTGTAGGATGAAAACTCATTGACTGGTAGCTAAGCACATGTAAATATTAACCCATTTCTTTGCTGGACTGCAATTCCCAACTACTACTGGGAAGGACTAGCTAATTACTCTCAACTAATATTATGCTCCATCATTGTATTGTGTCTTACTGCATAATCTGCTCCATTATCCTATGCAGCAGACTCAATTAGATATTCTATCTTACCTTTTGTGTGGGTAGTTTGTACTGCAAGCTATACATAGCTCAATACATATAGCTAGCCTTCCCTGTGTGCTTCTCTCCTAGCAGATTTGTGTCCTCTGGGCTTACTAGAACTAAGTTACCCTGCCTGCGGCTGATTACCTTAAAATGGGAGATTTATTAAAGCATAAATATATGCATGTATCTCACTATGAAACGCACTCATCCTTTCCAGACCCTTACTTTCATTAAAGTCATCTCAATCCATAATACCGCTTATCTGGTATATTTATACTATATAATTATACCTAAGTAAAGTATAGTTAGCTATGTTTATCTACATTACGGTCATTCCGCATATCAAGAGATATATGTATTTTCATTTTATGACCTATTTGTTCCTCAGGCCGTGGCCCCAGAGAGACCTTTGATTTACTAGTTCCCTATTTAGCCTTTATAGTGCTATATCCAAGTTGCTCTTTCTATCACTGGGTATTTTAGTCTTTCTGGTTTAATACTTATATTGCACAGCTTCCCTTATTAGTTACATATATGGGCACACTACGGTCTAATGTTGTTTACTTTCCACATAGTATGTTCTTCTGATCTTACTGTACCAATTGAGGCATCAGAATGCACGGCAACTACTGAAGATCACAACCGTATCTAGATAGTACATGGCCTCTTACAGACCCGTCTAGCAAGGAAAGGCATATAATTTTTCTTACAAATGTGTGTTGATATAATGATATGTACTTATGTCTTTCACCTGCGTGTTTGCATTCTATATTCTCTATAGATATTATTGGTAATATATTGATTTATAATAGAATCTCTAACTGTTAAGCCTTCGTGAGGCAGACATATAGGGTTTACTACTAACATGAGTTAGTTACTGCTCATGTATTGTACTATTAACACATGCTACTTGAACCAGTAAGCAGTTACATACCTCTTTGTCCCTTAGGATTGATGTAGGGGTTAAACTAGATTCATAACCTGTCCATTTACGCATCCTTGACCCCAAATACCTATGTCTCCTTAAGTTAGCTAAGACACACAAATCTTATTCTAAGTTTACGTCTCTCCCAGATTCCCCTCCTAAGCTTACACTTTTCTCTAAAAATGTTATTTCTTTATGTGCCAACTCTGCCACGCTGAGAGAATTTATATGATGTTTACTTACTTAGTGGCTCTCTTAAAACTGAGCTATGCCTATCTTCCTGAGACACTTATAACTAACCCAAAATATATTTGAGCCTCCTTACTCAGGGCCAAAATCCTACCAAGGTTATCCCAGTTTATGCTATAGCTCTATTATGTGCACTTACTAACGTCTTAAAAGGAGGGATTATAAGGCTAACACTGTTGCTATTTTGTACATGCCTTCCTAAAATGTTTGTTAATTATTAATTAAGTTATGTATTCGTTAAATCTATATGCATAGTTAGCCTAGCTTTATGCAGTGCTTATAATCTAGTTTACTGAGACTATTACTACACACCCATATAGCAGTGGTGTCACAAACGTTAGTATCTCTAGCAGTCATTTGCCTGAACCTTAATCCTAACATGGGTTATTTGTACATACAACGGTTTTTTATCTTAGTTTTTCTTCCCAATTTTATAGAATAACCCTCAACTAGTGTTTTCTAAATATATATTCTCAAAAGAAGTAAGCTCACAGGCAAGGATAATTGCCCCTACCAAGTACCCTAAAATACTTTTATATATCTTTAGCTCCGCCCTCCACCCTTTCCCCCCTATATATAGCGGTGCTTACCCGCTGAATTTTCCCCCCTCCCCTTCTCTATATACGCACTTACGCGATGTTTGAAGCTCCTAAAGAGCTGGACATCTGGCCATCAGATATTCTGTGTCTTCTATACATTTGGCTCATGGGGCCTTAACTTACATTTCTAACTGGTCAGTCATTCATGACATATTATTGAAAAACTGAGGTTTCATTAGCCCTCCACCAATATGTTATAATGTTACCGAAATACTTCGGTCAATTTTGTATGTGTTTCGTTCTTTTTTTCGGAATGGTGTATTATGTTTTATATTTGTTATGCAAAAACCTCAATAAAAAATTATTAAAAAAAAAAATACTAAATTAAATCAAAATACATATTTATTTAAGTAAATGCCCATTGTATTATCACAAAACTGAAATAAAAGTGTCTATTTTAACAGTACAAAGATATCATGTTATGATCAGTAATCCTCATATTAACTTTTCACTACATGAGAGTCAATAAATGTAAATAAGTCTATTAAACTTATTTTGTCATCAAGGAATTTTATATGGGAATTGTAAGCCCAATTCTCTGTCTAATTAAGACAGAATTAGGGTAGAATTTTCAGCCCTAGGTAATGCATTAGCCTAGATAAATTATTTGTTTCCTCAATTGACTCCTTGGAGTATTTATTCGATCAGGGATAAAGCATGTCGGAAACAAATAGAATACATCATTGACTTTATTATTCAGAATTTTAAATGACAAGGGATCTTTTAAAAAACAGTTTATAAATTAAATCTATGAAGTGAAAATAAAAAATGTGTACATTCCTATATGACATTTTACAAATTATGGGATTTGTTATTCAGAAAACTAAGCAATGAGCTTGTTTTTGTCTTCACTAATCTTCTAGTAATATAAACCTTTATGCGTTACAATCAGCTTCCATATACCAAGCTGGTTAAAGTACTTAAAGTTAGCTTCCCATAAATAGCCAATTAGCAAATAATTTGTGGCTGACTTGTCATATCCTGAAAACTTTTGAATTAAAGTGGAAGATTTAAAGTTGCATAATCTGAATCCAACCAGCTCGCTAAAGTGATTCTCAGGTTTAAAGACGATCAATGTTAAGGGAATTAAAATTAGGGTTGCCACCTCAGCTATGTTTTCCTGGACACATATGAGTTACACATGCTGCAGGGTGCAATATGCAACATGTATTGTGTTTCTGGACAGCACTATTTATATTCCTTCCTGCAAACCCTGCAACATGTGTAGCCCTTAAAGGGCCACTAAACCCAAAATCTTTCTTTCCTGATTCAGATAGAGAATACAAATTTAAACAACATTACAATTTACTTCTATTATTTATTTTGCTTCATTTTTTAGATATCCTTAGTTGAAGAAAAAGCAAGACACATGGTGAGCCAATCACACGAGGCTTCTATGTGCAGCAACCAATCAGCAGCTACTGAGCATATCTAGATATGCTTTTCAGCAAAGAATATCAAGAGAATAAAACAAATTAGATAATATAAGTAAATTAGAAAGATGTTTAAAATTGCATTCTCTTTCTAAGTCATGAAAGAAAAAAATGTGGGTTTCATGTCCCTTTAAGTGTCCAGAAAAACATGGCTGAGGTGGCATCCCTAATTGGCATGTATAAATAAAATAATTAATAACTAACTGCAGTTTAAATTTGAAAGAAAGTAAATTAAAACAACACAAGAACTTTGTCCACTTGCAATATAATAAGACCGTATGATGCAAACTGCATACCTCCCAACATTTTCTAAAGGCCATTCAGGATGAGGGGAAATTAGGAAAATTTTCACACACCGGCATTTTGTGGTCGGGGCTCTGCTAGGAGAAGCAGAGTCATGATCAGGGTTGTAGATTGTTATTAAAATATTACATGGATTACAATGGATTATTTAGAATATTTCACAGTATGTTTAATCATTTTTATTAATTTTCAAAAATGTTTTGGGCCAGCCAGATTATAGGGCCTGTCTATCAAGCCCGTGTTTCTGGCGAGCCTGCAGGTTCACCAGAAACAGCAGTTATGAAGCAGCGGCCTAAAGACCGCTGCTCCATAACCCTGTCCGCCTGCTCTGAGCAGGCGGACAGACATCGCTGGAATTCAACCCGATCGAGTATGATCAGGTTGATTGACACCCCCCTGCTGGTGGCCGATTGGCCGTGAATCTGCAAGGGGCGGTGTTGCACCAGCAGTTCACAAGAGCTGCTGGTTCAATGGTGAATACGGAGAGCGTATTGCTCTCCGCATTCAGCGAGGTATGTCCGACCTGATCTAGACTGTCGGATCAGGTCCGACATACCTTTGATAAATATTCCCCTATGTGTGGAGCACAAGTGTTTGCACGCAAGAGATAAGAGATTTATTGTGGGTGTTTACGCTCGTCGGGCTTACTGCTGGTATTATGAGTTGAAAGTAAATAAGATTGCTTGAGTGTAATCATCATTTATGCTAGAATGATTAAGTCAGAGCTCTGGTTAACTGTTTCACGTAACAAAACAGATCAAAAATAAATCCCACAGTATAGTCACACTTATAATAACACTATATGATAAAAAATATTCACAAAAATATTGCACACAAAAGTTATAAGGGCTCAAAGATATGAGGTCTCAGGTATTAGAAAAAAAAAGGCATGCAAAGAGCTTTAACATTGAGATACATACATATACATGTCTAAAGATGTATATGTACTGTATATACAGGTGGCCCTCATTTTGCGGCGGTTCAATTTGCGCCGTTTCAGAATAGCTCCCTTTTTTTCAGTCATGTGACTGCTATTGAAAAGCACTGAGGAGCAGTGCATTGATTAAAATAAGTAAAAAGAAGGAAGTGTTGCGCTAACTATACACTCACAGGCTATCCTGGGAAACCCTTTCCACAGGGAAATCCAATACCAAATATAGAAGAAGAAAAAATATAGGATGGTGCTAAAAGCAGAGTGTGTCCAAGAAAAATTATTATAAATGAATAAATAACTAGATAAATATAAGAGAAAGTGTTTCCAAAATTAAAAAGGTGTCTCAAAAAAATAAACGATATAAAAAATCAACAGCAAATGTGAAAATATAAAAAAAAAATATATATAAAAAAGTGACCAAAAGTGATCAAAACAAAAGTGTCTAGGTCTACAAAAGACAGTGAGAACCTAAATGTGCTAACTAGCTACAGGTGTGTTGGTCTCTACAGCAGTCCTAAATTTAGGATTGACCTTTGCACCTACCTCCAGATTTAACAAATTTGAAACACATATCAATGTGAAACAATTTGTAAGCAAACTCACACTTAAAAGATATTTTTTAAAACATCCAGTAGAACGGAATTTATATCAAACTCAAAGTAATCCTAATACTACCAGAACAATAAGACATACTGACCTTAAACCCAGATCAAAATTCTATCCGACCCAAGATAAAGGTAGTAATCTTGAGATCTTTGAGAAGGCTGTACTAAGAGATATTAGAAAAGAGAAAACTGGGAAGAAAACACACTATAATTTAAACAAAACCGAGAGAGACACACTAGAAAACCTAAAGAACAATGAAAGGATCATCATAAAACCAGCTGATAAAGGAATTGTGGTTATGGATAGAGACAAGTACATCAGAGAAGCTGATAGATTACTGGAAGATAAGAGAACTTATAGAAAACTTGGTCTTGATCCAACTAAGGCTTTTATTTCTAAACTGAATAATTAAATATGGGTAAAAATAATGAGATGCTAAACAAAAATGAACTTACTTTTCTAACCCCAGAGTATCCTAAAATACCATTTTTTTATTTTTTGTCCAAGATACATAAAGATCTGAACAACCCCCCAGGAAGGCCGATCATATCTGGGATCAATTCCCTCACCTCAAACCTGTCACAATATGTCGACAGGTTTTTGCAAAAATATGTGCAAAATCTTGATTCATATATTAAGGATTCCACCCACGTGTTAAAAATAATTAAAGATATTCCGATGAGCAATAATATGATTTTGGCATCTTGTGATGTCTCCTCTCTTTATACTTCCATAGATCATAAATTAGGCATTGAAGCAGTCAACAGCTTTATAGAAAAAGATTCAGATATTCATATATACCAAAAACAGTTCATATTGGATAGCATCTTGTTCATTTTAGAACATAATTATTTTTCCTTTAATGGGAAATATTTCCTTCAAGTAGAAGGGACTGCTATGGGGACGAGGTTTGCCCCGAGCTACGCCAATTTATTCATGGGACACTGGGAAGAGCGTTTTATCCCTACGGTGGAGCCCGGCACGAATCTCGTCCTCTTTAAAAGATATATTGATGATATACTCATTGTATGGCAAGGTAGTGAACTAGAACTTATTAGCCTATTTAATAACATGAGCAATAACAATAGGGGACTCAAATTTACCTACCAGCACAGCACTGAAAAGATAACATTCTTAGATTTAGAAATTTCTATTGAACAAGATAAATTTGAAACCAAAACCTTTTTCAAATCTGTTGACTCTAACAATTATATCCATGGCAAGAGTTGCCATTACAAAAAATGGATTGACAATATACCATACGGCCAATTCCTCAGGATTAGAAAAAACTGTTCAAAAACTTGTGATTATCAAACCCAAGTAGCAATTCTTGAAAAAAGATTCCAAGAAAGAAGTTATGAACAAGAGAACATAAATAAAGCAAAAATAAGAGCAGATACAGCAGAGAGAGATACTTTAATTAACTCTAAAAGATCAAAGAATACAGATAATGTAAATATGATTAATGTTCCATTTATCACACAATACAATAGCGATCATAGAACAATAAGACATTTTTTTAATAGACACTGGCACCTTGTAAAATCTGACCCCATTATTGGGGATGCTATTACTCCTTTCCCTAAAATCATTTAAAAGAGAGCCAATAACCTCAAGTCCAAATTAGCACCTAGTGAGTTTAAGACGAAACAGAACAAAATGAGAGATGTGGATTTAAAGGGACATGACATAAGGGGTTTCTTTCCATGTTTTACATGTAGAGCGTGTAGATTCAGCTCTAAATTAAAAAAGTTTACAATTCCCAATACAGGAAAATAATTTATTATAAGAGACACTATAAGATGCACACAAAAAGGAGTAGTCTACATGCTGAGATGTTCTTGCAATTTAATATACTTAGGTGAAACCACCAGAAGCCTGAGAGAGAGAATCCGTGAACATCTATGTTGTATAGAAAAAGGGAATCTAGATAACCATCTTTATAATCATTTCCAGGAAGTTCACGGAAACAATCTAAAAGACTTACAGTATTGGGGCATATGCAAAGTACGTCCAGATTGGAGAGGGGGTAACTATGAACATAAACTCCTCAGGAAAGAAGCAGAGTTAATCTACTATATGGATACACTATACCCGAATGGACTCAATTCAGAGTTAGACATTTCCCCTTTTCTCTGATTTTGGACATTTGGAGATATACATCTGACTACAAATATAGGGTCCACTTATGTGTATGTAATTATACAAGCTTATATACACACACTGTTTCCGACAAAAATATATTTGCAAGAATAAATATATTACAGAGTCCCTTTACACTATAAAGCTATTTAGAAATTAAATGTTAATTGTCTTACCTAGAATAGATAGGATCTTTTACAGATCTATAATTGTCCATTTAGTGAAATAATTCAGAGTACATATGATCTAGAGTTATATTTACTGATACATATACTAGCCCACTATACAGGGTTCAGTAATTACCCAATTGCTCCATTGTGCCCCCCCCTTTTTTCTTAGTGATGGCACTATATAGATAGACTCTTTTTTATATTTAGTATTTTTATGCTGTAAAATTGCTAAGGGATATTAACATTATATTAAGGTTACCTACCTGTATGTGTATATATATATTTTTATATTATATATTGTCCATTATATATATTTTCTATTATATATATATATATATGGTTTTTAGTAATAAACCACCTTTTACTTGATCTAATACCACCATTCCATTCGATTTGCATATAAGTGTGAAAATATAGATATCGGAAACATCCTCTGCATGTTTGGGGATTTTGATAAATCATAAGTCCGCCAACCCCAATAACCTCCTTATGGAGATAAATAACTATTCCATATAAGCGTGAAAATACAGATACTGGAAGTATCTTCTGCATGTCTGGAGGTTTGAAATAAATCTTAAAGGGACAGTCAAATAAAAAAAAAACTCAAATTTTTCAAATAGGGCATGTAATTTTAAACAACTTTCCAATATACTTTTATCAACACTTTTGCTTTGTTCGCTTGGTATTCTAGTTGAAAGCAAACCTAGGAAGGCTCATATGATAATTTTTATGCCCTTGAAGGCCGCCTCTTTTTTATTAGCTTTTCACAGCAGGGAAGAGCTAGTACATGTCAGCCATATAGATAACATTGTAATCACGCCCGTGGCTAGTGGCAGACACTGCACTAATTGGCTAAAATGCAAGTCAATAGATAATAACTAAAAGTCATGTGATTAGGGGAGGTCAGAAGATGCTTAGATACCAGTTAGTCACAGAAGTAAAACGTGTATTAATATAACTGTGTTGGTTATGCAAAACTGGGGAATGGGTAATAAAGGGATTATCTATCTTTTTAAACAACAAAAATTCTGGTGTTGACTGTCCCTTTAAGTCTGCAATTTCTAAATACCTCCTTAAGGAAATAAAGAACTATTCCACCTTAAACTTATCTACTTGAAACTGAACCAATAGAAGGACAAACATGGGTATTGTCAGGTTAGGAAATGTCCAGAAGAAGACCCAAATGCTAGGGCGAACTTAAACAACACCCTTGCACTCTGAGTTAAATCCAGGACGTGACCCCACGTTAACCTCTAAAAAACAATGTACTCACGATATGGAGCAGAGTTAGCCTGAGTCCAAAGTAATTCAAGATATCAGCCAAATAGACTTCTGCGTAAGGAACTGGTTTCAGGAAGTCTCTTCCACAGAAGCAGGAGAGCAGGGATAGTCCACTTATACTCAGACAGAGGAAGGGTAAAACAAGAAACAGTTAATAATGCAGGAGTAGGTAACTTGTTATCAGGCAATTTGAGGGTTAACACTGTGTAGTCAGTCCTTGCAGAGTTTGGCAACAGGTTATCAGGCAGTTTGAAGGTTAATACTGAATAGTCAGTACTTGCAGAGTTAGACAATAGGATATCAGGTAGTTTGAGGGTTAACACTGTGTAGTCAGTCCTTGCAGAGTTTGGCAACAGGTTATCAGGCAGTTTGAGGGTTAATACTGAATAGTCAGTACTTGCAGAGTTAGACAACAGGATATCAGGTAGTTTGAAGATTAACACAGATTAATCAGTACTTGCAGAGATTGGCAACAGGTTATCATGCAGTTTGAGAGTTTACACTGAATAAACAGTACTTGCAGAGTTTGGCAACAGGTTAACATGCAGTTTTTAGAGTTTCACAGAATAAACAGTACTTGCAGTGTTTGGCAACAGGATATCAAGCAGTTTGAAGGTTTACACTGAATAAACAGTACTTGCAGAGGTTGTCAACAGGTAAACATGCAGTTTGAGAGTTTCACAGAATAAACAGTACTTGCAGTGTTTGGCAACAGGATATCAAGCAGTTTGAAGGTTACACTGAATAAACAGTACTTGCAGAGTTTGGCAACAGGTTAACATGCAGTTTGAGAGATTCACAGAATAAACAGTACTTGCAGTGTTTGGCAACAGGTTATCAGGAAGTTTGAGGGTTAACCCAGCATAGTCAGTCTTTGCAGAATTTGGCAACAGAAAATTAGCAGTTAGAGAGTTTCCACAGAGAAGTCCACACAGGAGCCATCAAGAGGAACAAACAAACGGGCACTGAAGAAACAGGAAGCCCGGAATAAAAAGCCTGGTAGTGACATCATCAGGATGGGGCGGCTCAGACTACCTGTCAATCAAGCACACAGAGAGGACCGCCAGAGCTTCCCAGCGGCCGAGCATGACAGGTATATTTGAATGACCGTTAACAGCTGGTAAAACTATCTTGAAAAAGCCCTATTCACGGGTGAAATGCGTTGAAGCTTACCAGTCTGTCAAGTGCTTTACCTACCTGGCTCACACAGCAAGTCACCATCCGGAATAGTTTGGTCAAACTCGTTTTTATATCTTCAATATCATTGACTACTAAATAAATATTTCTAGCTATTATACATTTTTTTGTCCTATTTCGATATTGCCACTTGTAGTGACTGTAATAGTATACTTCCATTTTATTCACTCTAGACCTTATATGTAGCAACAACACACTTGTAGCTATTTAGCATATTTATGCTTTTACTGTCTTATATAGACAGACACTTTGTAGCGATCAATACATATGTAGCTATTTAGCACAATCATGCTTTCACTGTTATAAATAGACCCATATACTGCTGTAGAGACCAACACACCTGTAGCTAGTTAGAAGACCTAGACACTTTTGTTTTGATCACTTTTGGTCACTTTTTTATATTTTTTATTATTTTTTTTATATTCACGTTTGCTGTTGATTTTTTATATCTTTTATTTTTTGGAGACACCTTTTTAATTTTGGAAACACTTTCTTTAATGTTTATCTAGTTATTTATTAATTTATAATAATTTTTCTTGGACACACTCTTATTGATTAAAATAAGGGCAGGTCAGTAGGTGGAGCTGTCCACTTGTGTTGCAGCAAAGATATGCAAGCCAAGCAGGCTGAAATTAATCAGTGTAACCAAACCTGAGCTATTGAGCAGCTTTCAAAGGAACAAGATCTAGCAGCCACTTCCCTTTTATCTTCCTGCCCAGCTGCTTGAAGGTCAGGGTGCCTATAAATCAGTCCATACTGGAATGCATAGACTAGCTGCAGACCTGATATTATCTAACATGCTAACAAAGCAGAGAACTGTTTGCAGAAAAATGGAAGTAAAAAAATGTTTTTTTTTCATTAAACTTAGTTTGATGATACATTCTGTGTTTTGTGATTATTTTATTAGGTTTATAAAACTGTTTAGCAAATGTTTTTGTTCATTAAACTTAGTTTGATGATATATTCTGTGTTGTGTGATTATTTTATTAGGTTTATAATGCTGTTTAGCATTTAAAGTCTTCATTATTAAAAATAATGTATTAGGTGTTATTTATATGTATTTTGAGAGTGGCCTGGAACCTAACTCCTTCACTTCCTATTGACTTATATTATAAACTGGGTTTCAATTTACAACGGTTTCTATTTACAACCATTCCTTCTGGAACCTAACCCCGGCGTAAACTGAGGACAACCTGTATATATATATACATGTATATATGTATTTACAGACATATTTACACATATAAACACAGAATTACATATGTATACATATATAGACATATTTAGTGCATTGGAGCCCTTTGCAGTTAAGTAGATGAAAATTAGTGATGTCCCGAACTGTTCGACCGCGAACGGTTCCCCGCGAACATAGCTTGTTCGCGTTTGCCGCTGCGGGCGAACATATGCAATGTTCGATCCGCCCCCTATGTGTCATCATTGAGGAAAGTTTAACCCTGTATGTCACAGCCTTCTGACACATTTGAGCCAATTAGCAGCAGACACTCCCTCACAGACCCTCCCAGCTTCTTGCCAGCAGCCATTTTAGACTCATTACGATCTTGCTTTGTTAGTGAGAGGAGCTTCTGTGTTGCTGCTGCTGCCATTATAGGGAAATACATAGCTAGGCTAGTGTATTTAGTGTCCACTACAGTCCTGAAGGACTCATCTCATCTCTGCTGCAAGGACAGCACCCCAAAAAGCCCTTTTTAGGGCTAGAACTTCAGTCGCTTTTTTTTTTTTTCTTTGTATTTTTATTTGCATTTGCCTGGCTTTCAGCCTGTGTGTGAGGCTCACAGCATATACTGTGATTAGTGCCACCACTGATATCTGCTTAACATTAGTTTAAATTTAACCAACTAAAATTTGAAATTATTTTGCTAGTGTAATTTATTTTCATTTTCTATCAGGCCTGTGTCTCTCAGGCTCACACAGCATATATTTCAGTTTTTTTCAGTCTTTTGGTTAATTGCTCTGTGCCAGCCACCACTCATATCTGCTTAACCTTATTTTAAATAATAAAAAAAAACTTTTAAATCTTTTTGCTAGTGTAATCTAATTTCATTTTATATCAGGCCTGTGTGTTTCTGACTTACTCAGCAGCATACTGTGTTTAATTGCTGTCCTACCTAAGGCTAGCAGCCACGACTCATATGTGCTTAACATTTTTTTAAATAAAAAAAAAAACTTTAAATCATTTTGCTAGTGCAATCCAATTTTATTTTCTATCAGGCCTGTGTGTTTCTGACTTACAGAGCATACTGTGTTTAATTGCTGCCCTCCCTAGGCTAGCAGCCACGACTCATATGTGCTTAACCTTTTTTTCAATTAAAAAAAAAAAACCTTTAAATCATTTTTCTAGTGTAATCTAATTTTATTTTCTATCAGGCCTGTGTGTTTCTGACTTACAGAGCATACTGTGGTTAATTGCTGCCCTCCCTAGGCTAGCAGCCCCGACTGATATGTACTTAACCTTTTTTTAAATTTAAAAAAAAAAAACTTTAAATCATTTTGCTAGTGTAATCTAATTTTATTTTCTATCAGGCCTGTGTGTTTCTGACTTACAGAGCATACTGTGGTGTGGTTAATTGCTGCCCTACCTACCAGCCACGACTCATATCTGCTTCACATTATTTTAAAGTAAAAAAAAAAATATTTAAATCATTTAGCTAGTGTAATCTAATTTCTTTTTCCATCAGGCCTGTGTGTTTCTTCCCCACATCATATAGTGTGACACAGATAAATATCTCTTTTTTCCACCACTTATATCTGTTGTAACAACATTAGTGTAAATTAAAAAATATTTTTTTTACATCAGTCCTCTTCTACTGTTATTTAATTTTAGTTGACAAGCCAGCCAGGCTGCCATTAGTGCCAGCCTGTGTGTCAGGCTGCCAGCATATACTGTGCCTACTTCCATCCTCAGTGCCAGTCCACGACTCCTATCTGGTGTAACATTATATTATTATTATTTTTTTTTAAATTTGACATCAGTCTTCTAGTGTTATTTCATTTTAGTTTACAGGCCAGCCTGCCACCACTAGTGCCAGCCTGTGTGTCAGGCTGCCAGCACATACTGTGCCTAGTTCTATCCTGAGTGCGATTACTCCTATCTGTTGTAACATTGTTTTAACCTTTTTTAAAAACAAACTGTTACATCAGTCTGCTATTGTTATTTAATTGCAGTTGCCTGTCTGCCAGCGTGTGTGCCAGGCCCACTTTCCAACTAGTGCCACAAATCATATTTGTTATTATAACAGTAGTTTAAATATTTAAAATAAAATCTTTTTTGACTGTGAATCATCATCCTGCTAGTGCCATTGAATTGAAGTTGCCTGCCTGCCAGCGTGTGTGCCAGGCCCACTTGCCAACTAGTGCCACCAATCATATTTGTTATGACAGTAGTTAAAATATTAAAAATAATAATTTTTTGACTCTGAAAGATAAGTCTGCTAGTGTAATCTAATTGCAGTTGCCTGCCTGCCAGCGTGTGTGCCAGGCCCACTAGCCAACTAGTGCCACCAATCATATTTGTTGTAACAGTATTGAAAATTTTCTAAATCATATCTTTTTGGACTTTGAATCATCAGTCACCTATTGCCATCGAATTGCAGTTGCCTGCCTGCCAGCGTGTGTGCCAGGCTCACTAGCCAACTACTGCCACCAATCATATTTGTTGTAACAGTATTGAAAATATTTTAAATCATAACTTTTTGGACTGTGAATCTTCAGTCTCCTAGTGCCATTGAATTGCAGTTTCCTCCTGCCTGGCAGCGTGTGTGCCAGGCCCACTAGCCAACTTCTGCCACCAATCATATTTGTTGTAACAGTATTGAAAATATTTTAAATCATAACTTTTTGGACTGTGAATCATCAGTCTCCTAGTGCCATTGAATTGCAGTTTCCTCCTGCTTGCCAGCGTGTGTGCCAGGCCCACTAGCCAACTTCTGCCACCAATCATATTTGTTGTAACAGTATTGAAAATATTTTAAATCATAACTTTTTAGACTGTGAACCATCTGTCTCCTAGTGCCATTGAATTTCAGTTGCCTGCCTGCCAGCGTGTGTGCCAGGCCCACTAGCCAACTACTGCCACCAATCATCTTTGTTGTAACAGTATTGAAAATATTTGAAATCATAACTTTTTGGACTGTGAACCATCAGTCTCCTAGTGCCATTGAATTTCAGTTGCCTGCCTGGCAGCGTGTGTGCCAGGCCCACTAGCCAACTACTGCCACCAATCATTTTTGTTGTAACAGTATTGAAAATATTTTAAATCATAACTTTTTGGACTGTGAATCATCAGTCTCCTAGTGCCATTGAATTGCAGTTTCCTCCTGCCTGCCAGCGTGTGTGCCAGGCCCACTAGCCAACTTCTGCCACCAATCATATTTGTTGTAACAGTATCTAACATGGGTCCCAGACCGCATGTTTAATTATTATACTTTGTCAGGGTAATTATATATCTAACAAATCTATCTATTTTTCTTCTATCGATTCTATCTAACTATCAATCTATGTATATCTATATATCCTATCTATCTATCTATCTATCTCGTGTCCAGACTGTTTTGAGACAGCCACTTGTGTTTTTGACAAATTTGAAGTAAGAGGACAGACCAATCATCTTCTTCCATCTCCCGGTTCCAAAAATGCAGGCCATATAGACCTCCCCCAATAGGGGAGTAACAGGTTGTAGTAAACTGCTAAGAATAGTACTACTTAACTCACCACGGGTCACAGACCGCATGTCTTATTGTTATACTCTGTCAGGGAAATTATATATATTTCAAATATATATATTTATCTATCAAATCGATCTAACTATCAAACGTATCTATGAAATTTATATTGCATCTATTGATCGATGTAATTCGTATCTATAGAATGTATATTACATATTTTGGTTGATGTAATTCGTATCTATCAAATGTATATTGCATCTTTGGATCGATAACATTCGTATCTATCAAATGGATACTGCATCTATTGATCGATGTAATTCGTATCTATCAAATGTATATTGCATCTATTGATCTATGTAATTTGTATCGATCATAGGTATATTGCATCGATTAAGCTATGTAATCTATGTATCTATCTATCCAATCTATCTATCTCGTGGTTGTGCAAATGGACTGTTTGCGGTTGTTTGTGGTGCGTTACACTTGGAGTTTGGTCTGTCACTGTGAAACGGCCGTAACCCTTACACTACTTGATAGATAAGACATCATAACTGATGTTTAAAAGCACGTTATTGCAAACAATTTAGGAATGTTAGGTGATTTAGGCCCTTTATGGGTTAAAAGCAGACTCTGCATCAACTATGTAATTTTCCATGGGAGTTTTGACATGGATCCCCCTCCAGCATGCCACAGCCCAGGTGTTAGTCCCCTTGAAACAACTTTTCCATCACTATTGTGGCCAGAAAGAGTCCTTGTAGATTTTAAAGTTTGCCTGCCTATTCAAGTCAATGGCGGTTTGCGCGGAAAATTTTAAGTTTGCGACATCACTATGGAAAATATGTAACATCATATTTATGTAATATTAATTTTTTTTTAAAGTGTTATAGTGTGTATTTACTGTAAATAGTTCACATTCCAATGTCCTGCACATAGGGGAATAAGTTTTAAGTATTTGTAAATAGATATTCCTATATATATATATCTGTATATAGCTATACCTTTATATAGTCATCTATATATATAAAGGAATAAATATATTGTACCAAATATTTATATATGAATAAATAGAACATATATATATATATATATATATATACACACATCATATACATATTTAAATATGTGTCTCACATATGTATGTACAGTATGTATCTCTATGTTAAAGCCCTTTGAACTCATATCTTTGAACCCTATATTTTTTATCAGACAGTGTTATTATGAGTGTAACTGTACTTTTAAATATATTTTTGATGTTTTTTGTGCAACTTTTTTGTCTCGCGTAAAAGTTAACCAGAGCTCTGAAGTCGAGCTAAACAGACGCACATTACAATTAGATTGTGCTCAGGCAAACACGTTTTCATTCAACTGGTAATATGTGCACTACTTCTGATGCTCACAAGAGCCGCAAAATACCCTTACAAAAGTTAGCACTCCACTCGTAATCTAGCCCATAGTAAGTCAGTCACCTATATTTTTAACCACACTTAACCCCTTTATGCCAGGTACATTTGCAACATATTATATAGTATTTCTTTGAAATTCTGTCTGGAGGTCAAAGGGCTGTCACATGAGTATGTAGAAGCAAACTAGGGATCCATACAGTATAAAGGAAGCCCTGAATACATTGTAATTATGAGACTTTTCTGTTTTATTGTTATAGAATAACATATCAGCCAAGTATAAACATTTTTAAAACAAATTAACTCCACCTTTAAATCGCTTTATGTGGAGGATGCAATCAGGGCTTGAATCTGCAGACAACAAGGCTTTCCACAGGCATTACATTAGTATAAAGTGCATTGGTTTGCAGCTATTTGCTGAAGACAATTAGGGGGAAATATGTAGCAGGATTAGCCTTGATAAAAATCTGCATTCAGCATTTCCATCTCTGAGAATTAGATACCCTAACCATGGGACCCACCACTGTATCTATCTAACAAGTGCAAGTGACCCCAAAGTGCATAAATTAAAAAGTGACTAATCATAATTTTGAATTGAATATAAGTAGAGCAATAGTTGGTAACATGTAGAATTAAATGCTTAAAAGGGATATGAAACACAACATTTTTATTTTGTGATTCAGACAGAGCATACAATTAAAGGGACAGACTTGTCTAAATTAAACTTTCATGATTCAGATGGGCCATGTCATTTTAAACAACTTTCCAACATTATGCTAGTTATTTATAAAAGGGCACTGATTGGCTAAAATGCAAGTCTGTCAAAATAACTGAAATAAGGGTGCAATTTGCAGTGGCTTAGATACAAAGTAATCACAGAGATAAAAAGTATATGAAAAGGACATTAAACACTTTCAGATGGTAATATATAATGATAAAATGTATATAAAAGAACAACTCTGCAATATACTTTCATTATTTATTTTTTCCCCTTCTCTTGTAACTCCATTTTGAAATTGTGAGCTTTTCACTTCCTGTTAGAAATGGAAGTTCAGAACACTGTTACATTCCACACAGCCATTGGCTGCACACTCTAGTGAGCTATTTCTAACTGTCTCTAATTGGCCACAGCAGAGAAGGTAACCTAAGTTACAACATGGCAGCTCCCATTGTTTTATAGACACTAAAATGTTACACTTATTTTGTCAATATTTAAACAACTGATGAAACTTAAAAAAAGACATCTACATGTTATTCTCAGACTAATCTTTACTTTGAATGTGTCATTCTATCTAGCATTTATGTCGTTTTTTTATGTCCCTTTAATATAACTGTGTTGATTATGCAACTGGGGAATGGGTAATAAAGGAATTATCTATCTTTTTAAACAATAATTATTCTGGAGTAGACTGTCCATTTAAAAAAAAAAAAAAAAATCCAGTTTACTTCTATTATCAAATTTGCTTTGTTCCCTTGGTATTCTATGTTGAAGAGATACCTAGGTAGGTGTCTGGAGCACTACATGGCAAGGAATAGTGCTGCCATCTAGTGCTCTTGCAAATGGGTAGCATTCTTGCAAAACTGCTGCCATATAGTGCTCTAGAAACGTGCATGCTCCTAAGCTTTATTCCCTGTTTTTCAACAAAGGATACTAATTGAACAAATACAATTTGATAATACAAGTAAATTAGAAAGTTTTTTTTTTATTTTTAAAAACTCTATCTAAATCATATATCCACACATGCAGAAACATGTGATTAAGTTAGATTCCTATATTAATGATACCACTGATCTTTTGGTTAAGTTGTCTAAGATACCAAAAGAAGACAAATATATTTGGAAACAATTGAAGAGTTTTACAGAATTATATATATACATATATACATACCCAAAACACAACAGTTATTTTTAATAGATTTAACATGCTTCATTTTAACACATAATTATCTTCAGTATTTGGATGATATTTATTTGACAACTCAAAGGGACAAAAATGAGTACCAGATTTGCGCCCAGTTTTGCAAACCTCAATATAGGGAAGTTTAAGAATTATATTAACAAACCAAAATGGAAGGCAAATGTAATATTCGATGGCCATTACATTGATGATTCAATATTCGTCTTGAGGTCTTCCCATAAAATTCAGGAAACACATATTGAATATTTATATTTAAAACTCTTTTGGTAGCCCGATGGTAAGATGGGGTCCCAAACTTTTGTAAAAAAGTAAACAGCAATTTTTTTTTAGATTATAGGAGCTGTCACTTGACTGAATTGAAGAATAATACCATTTCAGCCAGTTCAGGAGGAATAGACGCAATTGCTCTAATATAGATACCTATGATCATCAGAACACAATTTTGCTTGTTTATTGAAGAAGGGCAACCCTCCTGATTGGTCGAAAGGGTTTAGCTTAGAGTTAGATATCTAAATTGGAGATCTATTTTATCCAACAAAATTAAAGTCGCTCAAAAAGCAAATAAAAATGCTTTATTTATAATTAAATATCATACTAGCCATAGTATAGAAAATTATGAAAGTGTTAGAGAAATACTGGTGTATTTTATTGAAGGATCTTATTTTTGGAGGAGAAACTTAAATGTGTATTCAGAAGGGCTCAAACATTTAAAAATAAATTAGCACCGAGTAGGACAATAAAATGTGCTAGGGTTTACACACAGAAAAAGATCCTGACCAAAATTGGTCTAAAAGGTGTTTACAAATGTGGGCGCAAAAGTTGTAAGATGTGTCCATATATTATCCATAATGCAATCATATACCACAAAACAAAAGTATGTGGTGTATCTTTTGACCTGCAAATCTGGTGTACAATATGTTGGTTGAACTTGCCCTGTGAGATGCAGATGAGGTGAGCATTGGAGGAATTTTGTGAAATAAATCTAACAAACATAATGTCAAAAGACATTGCAATACCTCCTATTCACATACTACTCATGGTCTCACTATAACACCCATAGAAAATGTGGGAGGCAGCAGTGGACACGAAAGGTTCTCCAGATTGAAATAGAAGGAAACCTATTGGATATTTAGATTTGAGATTTTTTTCTCCCTCTGGGATCAATGCAGTCATGGACTCTGCTGTTTTCCTTTAAAGGGGTTAAAGACTGATTGTCATTTCTGATTTAAATAGGTTTGAGTCCATTTAATTAGGGAATGGTGTAGGGTGCAGTCCGCAGTTTTCTCTTCAGGACCTTTTTAATGGATGCCTCCTGATTTTTCTGACCTCCCGGCTAAAATTTTAACCAAAAATAAGCAACAAGCTACTATTAAATTTTTTCCAATGTTTGTTGCTTAAATTATCATTAAATACATTTATGTTCAATTATGCAATTAATTTGTGCTTTGTATAAAAGAAAGGTTTATCATATTAGAAAGTATTACACTGTGCCTAACAGATACCTTATATTGCCACCCAGTTGGCAAACATTTCTGTGGAGAACACTACATTGGTTGTCTTTTATGTATATGTATTGGGATTTCACACTGTTATTTTGTCTACATAGTTATTGAGAGTGCATATTGTTATATAGTTTACATAGAACTAGATTATGAGTGGAGCGCTATTTGTTGCTCCCGTCTGCATGTTGAAATTGATGCGTACAAAAAGCTGAAGTTAAAATATCATGATCGTGTTAACGTATTCCCACATAGGCTTCAATGGAACACAGAAAGTGGAAAAAAACACCCTACTCGTTTAACCAAGTGCGCCAACTTGTTGTAAATAATAAATATTTCACATTCTAGTGTTCTTCACATAGCAGAATATGTTCTATTTATTTCTAAATACATTTTTATATAGAGTATATCTGATGTTGTTTTGTAAAATATATATTTACATCTATCTATCTATCTATCTATCTATCTATTTATCTATCTTTATGATTATATACTGTATAGGTATAATATTATATAAATATTAACATATATATATATATATATATATATATATATATATATATATATAGGAATATCTATTTATAAATACTTAGAGCATATTTCCCTATGGGAAGAACATTAGAATGTGAAATATGTACAGCACAAATACAATTAAACACTTTATTAAATATGAATATTGCAGAAATATGATTTTACATGTTTTAATATACTTGACTGCAAAGGGCTCCAATGCACTTATATGTATGTCTATATTTATACATATGTATTTATGTGTTTATATGTGTTTTACTGTATATTTACTGTACATATTTCCCATTCCAATATTCTTCTCTTAAAGGATCATGTTATTTTTATTCTTAAATAAATATATATGTTTATATACTTATACCTGCAAATATATTCCTATAGGTATAGATATGTACTGTATTTTACATGAACAGTTTCAGATATATTGTATATAGAAGTATATATTTATTAATAAAAAGTACATTATTTTCTATGTGAAGAACATAGGAATGTAAAATATGCATTTAAGGCGCGTTATTGAAATATTACAAATAAAATATTTAAAAAAAATTATAAAAATTATTTAACAATAAACATAATGTAAAAAAAATCTAAATAATCCATAGGATATATCTATATATTTTAAAGTATGTTAAATAATTTTTAATAATTTTTTAATATATTTTATATGTAATATTTTAATAACACGCCTTTCGAATACTACGATTTGTGTGGATAATATGGTATGTGTTCCATATGCTGCCTTTATTATTGTGTTGTGTTTTTTTTATTACAGGTTATTTTGATCTATTATAGTATTGTTTTTATAATTACACTTGTGTACACTTATCATGAGCATTACCTCTGTCATGTTTTTGGAACTAACAATAGATTTTATCCTATTTGATATAATAATTATTTTATTACCTCTGTCATTTTGTTAGTAACTTTGGATCAAGCATAGTATACTAAAGTATTCACTAGCAATTTCATCATGATACATTTGTTTTACATAAAATAATCATTCCACAAAAATAAGTGTGTGGATATAATTTTTGTTGTATATGTTACCTCTATTATGATTTCGATATATATATGTATATTTTTTAACTTTTATATTCTCTATAATACACTATTTTAATACATAATGATGTATTCACATCTGGTGTTTACTTATATGATACCTCTATCATTATGATGCTAATATGAATTTATTATGTTGCATTTTGAGATGTGTTTCAAAAGATAAGTTTAAATACTTATCCTTATATCCCATAATAATTGGATGCTATTATATTATTATTATTATTATTATTATTATTATTATTATTATTATTTTACAATACTATTAGTATTAAAATAAATATATAGATAAAAATTTGATATAAATTTATATTTAAAAATAAAAATATTTTTTTATTCTATGTGAAGAACATTGGAATGTAAAATATTCATAACTACCTTCGGGTTTAGCGCTGTAGGGTTAGAGCATGAGTGAAATGTGTTTTTTTTAAGTGCGCTCCATTGAAGTCTGTGGAAAAGAAGTAAACGCGGTAATGATATTCAAAGTCCTGAAGTTAGCACGCAACGGGTTTCACTTGCGAGAAAACAATTTTCTTTCAACTTGTAATACAAATGCTAACACTTCTGCGTTACAAGTTTATTTTCAGCTGTGTTTTTTTCAATACTATGTATTCAGAAAGATCATTTATGATTACAAAAATGTCAAAATTCTATAATCAAAGTAAAAAAACTAATCCATATACAAGATGAATATATATAATTGACTCCCAAAGATGCAAATAAAATAAAAAGAACATAGACTTCATTTTCAAATAAAAATTTCTATTGAATGCTAACATTAGCTTTTCTGTATCAAAATTTCACCTTCTCTATTGCCAAATCCCGATCAAACTATCAAAACTATGAAAAATTTAGTGGTAATACAAATTTTCCTATTTAAAATAAAAGGCCTAGATTATGATTGGAGCGTAAAATTGCGCTTTCCCAAGCACGATAATTGAGCACCACTCTTTAATACCATTGCATGCAAATGTGCGCTGTTATTACAAGTCGGAGCCTATGGAAGCGCGCTCTCGTGAGCGCATTTCTTCCAGGCAATGAGAATGTGACCTCACGCTACCATATTTTATTTTACCATACCGCCACCATATTTTATTTTATGAAGGGGACTGTACATTTTATTTGGAGGGAAATGGGGGGACATTTTTTTAAATAACCAGAGGTCTTAGCACAAAGTGCAACTGTGAGCTTGTTATTTAATGTGCACCCCTAAAAATTGGCAAATTTGCCCCTTTACGGGGCACACTAAATTAGCGCTTCACTTGTAATCTAGCCCAAAATGTTTTATTCCACACTAAAATATTAAAATTAAATTTTCAACATCTGAATATAAATATTTATTATCAACAGATTTGTATTTTTTTTTTTTTAGTAAAAGTACCTATCATTATTTTTTTTAGATTAGAACATCTTTAAAATTAACTAAAATGCCTTATTAAATTATTTTTATTTTTTTTAAATCAATAAATAAAAAAAGACCAAATGTAAATTTCAACCCCTCTATGATAAATATACAGGACATCTAATCTATAGGAAATATAGGAAAAATAAAATTTGCATAATAACAATTCTGTGTAGTGTACATGAGTGTGGACCCAGGGGCTAGGCCGACATAAATCCCTTCTTAGAGTCTTAAACATAATCTGCTTGCTGACAAAGTATGGACACTGTTTCAGGCTAGTCAAGAAACACAACCAGGTAATCAGTCAAGCAGCATTAAATGGATAGGAAAGTGAATATTAAACTTAATTAATTCAGATAGAGCATGTCATTTAAAGACACTTTTAAATTCACTTCTATTTTCAAATTTGTTTTGTTCTCTTTGTATCCTTTGTTGTAAAATAATATTTTCATATCCAACACTTGGATCTAACTGATGATTGGTGCCTTCACACATTTGTCTCTTGTGATTGGCTCACTATGGGCTAGATTTACAAGCAAGCGATATTAGCTCTCCACTTTGTAATACCAGCGCAAAATAATGTGTACTGGTATTACAAGGTAATCGCAATGTGAAGGTGAGCTTGTGTTCGCATTGCTAGGAAGCATTGCGCTCACAAGAGGGTGCTTCCATAGGCTGTCACAGACGGCATCAGAACCTTGCGCTCGCGGTAGCAATAACCATTCACTTGTAATGTCTGGTTAGTTATTGCGCTCCCACAAACGGGCACATTTGCCAGTTTGCGGAGCACAATAATTTAGCGCTCCACTTATGATCTAGTCCTATATGTCCTCAGCTAGCTCCCTGTAATGCCTTGCTACTCGTTTAGTAAAGGATAACAAGAGAATGAGTCAAATTTGATAAGAGAAGTAAGTTGGAAGTTCTGCCAGTACCTGGTAGATGGTGGTGACCAGGAGTGGGTGAGGGAAGGTAGACAGCTATTGGGAGGGATCAGGTAGAGATCAACAAGTAGGTGGGAGGGTAATCTCTACTCTGTATCAAAAATTTACCTTACAAGCTAATTGATTTACCACTTCACTGCCAGGAATTTCAAATAAGGTGCAAAGCTGCAATTAGCGGCATTATAATTGCCAAAAAGCTATGGCAAATCCACACATGTCTGCTATTACGGAACAAAAGGGATCCCATATATAACCATTTGCCATATGACTGCAGGTGTTATGTGTAAATAATTTCTGTGGGAAACCCAAAGGCCTAGATTTAGAGTTCTGCTTTAGCTGTCAAAAGCAGCGTTAAGGGGTCCTAACGCTGGTTTTGGCCGGCCGCTGGTATTTAGAGTCGTGTAGGTAAGGGTCTAACGCTCACTTTCCAGCCGCGACTTTTCCATACCGCAGATCCCCTTACGTCAATTGCGTATCCTATCTTTTCAATGGGATCTTCCTAACGCTGGTATTTAGAGTCTTGGCTGAAGTGAGCGGTAGACCCTCTACCGACAAGACTCCAGCCGCAGAAAAAAGTAAGTAGTTAAGAGCTTTCTGGGCTAACGCCGGTTTATAAAGCTCTTAACTACTGTGCTCTAAAGTACACTAACACCCATAAACTACCTATGTACCCCTAAACTACCTTGCAAACCCTATAATAAATAGTGTAAAATCAGTGGATATAGGAGGCGCTATAGAGCCGCAGGATATATAGATATAAATAAATGTAAAATTCACTGTATCGTGACCAGTTAAAACATTCAAAAAATTAAAAATCCAAAATTCAAATGACCCTTAAGGGATACATTAAAATACTATTTATGTGCAAAATCTGTGATAAAAAATTGGTGATAATTAAAAATAAAGGAAAATATCTACGTATATATATATATATAAAAACAATTTATCCAAGTGAAAAAATCAAAGTGAAATAAATGCAGTATCAAAGTGCAATCAATGATCAAGTGACAATAATTAGTAAAACACAGATGTGATATTTAATAAGTCAATGCATAAAAGGTTGACACAAACAATCCATATAACAATCAATCATACATAAAATAAGTAAAACCGGTTAAACATACACTATATACAACCCCTCAGATTCCCCAAATCAAGTGGGGCGGGCGGAGAACACCTATAATGACTGTGTTCTAATCTTGGTGTTAGTAGTTCAAGGGGATCCCCCAAAGAAGATGGTCCGGAATGACAATGTGGGTTTAATTATTGTAAATCCAAAGATATAAATGTTAATGTTTCTGAATGGTGCCGTTATATCCCCAGTCTTATTTGGTCACAAATAAAAGCCCACGATGGTATAGAGCTCCTTCCTTAATGTTCTCTTAGTTAAAGGCAATCAAGTATTTATAACTTAGCCGGGAGGCTCTCCTACCTTCTTACAAGTGTCTGCCAGCGATCTCCTTACCTGGCCCGACACTCCGGCTGCTCCTTTAAATGTCTGCTCAGCGAAAATCCCGTCAGTGACGTCACCCGGTTCCGGTTCCTAGATGACCACTTGCGCAAGTGTTTGTTTCCACAGGATGTCCTCTGTACGCCAGGGTACAGAGAGTTCACTTCAGCTTCGGTCCTCCAAATAATCGCAAACAGTAGCAGGTAAGTCCTCTACGCGTTTCAACCCCTTCTGGGTCTTTTTCAAGATGCTACTTCCTGCAACCTTTGCCCTTAAATCCACTCTCTGCACAGGTGATTCGCTATTGCTACAACACCTTTCCGCAGGTAACTATTTCCGACACCCAGCCTCCCGGCTAAGTTATAAATACTTGATTGCCTTTAACTAAGAGAACATTAAGGAAGGAGCTCTATACCATCGTGGGCTTTTATTTGTGACCAAATAAGACTGGGGATATAACGGCACCATTCAGAAACATTAACATTTATATCTTTGGATTTACAATAATTAAACCCACATTGTCATTCCGGACCATTTTCTTTGGGGGATCCCCTTGAACTACTAACACCAAGATTAGAACACAGTCATTATAGGTGTTCTCCGCCAGCCCCACTTGATTTGGGGAATCTGAGGGGTTGTATATAGTGTATGTTTAAACCGGTTTTACTTATTTTATGTATGATTGATTGTTATATGGATTGTTTGTGTCAACCTTTTATGCATTGACTTATTAAATATCACATCTGTGTTTTACTAATTATTGTCACTTGATTATTGATTGCACTTTGATACTGCATTTATTTCACTTTGATTTTTTCACTTGGATAAATTGTTTTTATATATATATATATACGTAGATATTTTCCTTTATTTTTAATTATCACCGATTTTTTATCACAGATTTTGCACATAAATAGTATTTTAATGTATCCCTTAAGGGTCATTTGAATTTTGGATTTTTAATTTTTTGAATGTTTTAACTGGTCACGATACAGTGAATTTTACATTTATTTATATCTATATATCCTGCGGCTCTATAGCGCCTCCTATATCCACTGATTTTACATTCTTAATTCTCTATTGTCTAGGGAGGAGACAATAACCTTTAGTGAGGCTAAGTAGGTTTTTGGTCTAGCGCTATACCCTATCCGTATCTGTTCTATAATAAATAGTATTAACCCCTAATCTGCCCTCCCTAACATCGCCGCCACCTAACTTCAAGTATTAACCCCTAATCTGCCGACTGGACCTCGCCGCTGCTATAATAAATGTATTAACCCCTAAAGCTAAGTCTAACCCTAACACCCCCCTAAATTAAATATAATTTTAATCTAACGAAATAAATTAAATATTATTAACTAAAGTATTCCTATTTAAATCTAAATACTTACCTGTAAAATAAACCCTAATATAGCTACAATATAACAAATAATTATATTGTAGCTATTTTAGGATTTATATTTATTTTACAGGCAACTTTGTATTTATTTTAACTAGGTACAATAGCTATTAAATAGTTATTTACTATTTAATAGCTACCTAGTTAAAATAATTACAAAATTACCTGTAAAATAAATCCTAACCTAAGTTACAATTAAACCTAACACTACACTAGCAATAAATGTAATTTGTAATTATTTTAACTAGGTAGCTATTAAATAGTAAATAACTATTTAATAGCTATTGTACCTAGTTAAAATAAATACAAAGTTGCCTGTAAAATAAATATAACTCCTAAAATAGCTACAATATAATTATTCGTTATATTGTAGCTATATTAGGGTTTATTTTACAGGTAAGTATTTAGATTTAAATAGGAATACTTTAGTAAATAATATTTAATTTATTTCGTTAGATTAAAATTATATTTAATTTAGGGAGGTGTTAGGGTTAGGGTTAGACTTAGCTTTAGGGGTTAATACATTTATTATAGTAGCGGCGAGGTCCGGTCGGCAGATTAGGGGTTAATACTTGAAGTTAGGTGGTGGCGATGTTAGGGAGGGCAGATTAGGGGTTAATACTATTTATTATCGGGTTTGCGAGGCGGGAGTGTGGCGATTTAGGGGTTAATAACTTTATTAGAGTAGCGGCGAGGTCTGGTCGGCAGATTTGGGGTTAATAAGTGTAGGTAAGGTAGCGGCGACGTTGGGGGGGCTGATTAGGGGTTAATAAATATAATATAGGGGTCGGCAATGTTAGGGGCAGCAGATTAGGGGTACATAGGTATATTGTAGGTTGCGGCGGTATACGGAGCGGCAGATTAGGGGTTAATAATATAATGCAGGTGTCAGCGATAGCGGGGGCAGCAGATTAGGGGATAATAAGTGTAAGATTAGGGGTGTTTAGACTCGGGGTTCATGTTAGGGTGTTAGGTGCAGACTTAGAAAGTGTTTCCCCATAGGAAACAATGGGGCTGCGTTAGGAGCTGAACGCTGCTTTTTTGCAGGTGTTAGGTTTTTTTTCAGCCCAAACTGCCCCATTGTTTCCTATGGGGGAATCGTGCATGAGCACGTTTTAGCTGCTTACTGCTACCGTAAGCAGCACTGGTATTGAGGGTTGAAGTGGCGGTACATTAGGCTCAACGCCCCCTTTTTGGAGCCTAATGCAGCCCCTCAGACAACTCTAAATACCAGCGTTGTCTTAAGGGTGCGTTGGGAAAAAAGCGGCGTTAGCTACGCAGGTCTTTACCGACAAAACTCTAAATCTAGGTGAAAGTTTGTTAAAAAGTTGTTTTTATTTTATTTTTATCTGATCATCTCTGGCGTCCAAATATTTGCATCAAATATACCAAAATGTGCCTAGGTCAATACCTTGGGTTGTCTACTTTAAAAATATATATACTGTAGTTTTCATATGCAAATAAAAAAAAAATCAGTTTAAACAGTGATACCAAAAAATACTAAAAAGTCTCCGGTACTTTGGGCAAGTTTTTCCCTGATATTCCCAGTAGCGAATGGGTTAAGGATTGTGTCAGGCAAGCCAAAGGTAAGAAATAGGTAAATAGTACAACAGCAGTAGTGGTTAATACAGGAATCAGTGTCATGATAGCCAAGAGAATAATGTCTCTAGAATGCAGAATTTCATAGGGGAGAGGGAGATTAACATGTGATCATCACCTGATATTGGCAGTTTTTAAAGTAAATACAAATCAAGTTGTAGTATTTTACTATGTGTTGTTTATTTTGAGACCTCCTTAAAGCATATAATTAACAAAACAAATTAATGACCTAGATTCACAAAAGCTTTTGAGGTTGCTGAAGGGTCTTGCTGTAGAAGGGAGCTTGTGTTCACATGTCATCGAATGTTTTTTTTTTTTTTTAATGTTTAATTATTGGGCTTGTGTGCTATAAACATTAATAAATGTATCAGGTGTCCAATACCTTATATAAACCACCCTGAACATGTATTTAATATAACTCACAATGTTTTGGTAAATAAATAGTAGTTTCTCTATTTTTATATATAAATAAGTAGATCCGCTATTGCTCTTATTATTATTGTTAGTAGTAGTAGCAGCAATATATATATATATATATATATATATATATATATATATATATATATATAATAATTTTTATTAAAGGGACAGTAAAGTAAAAAAAAAATCTTTTCAATTTACTTTTATTACCAATTTTGCTTTGTTCTCTTGGTATTCTTAGTTGAAAGCTAAATCTAGGAGGTTCATGTGCTAATTTCTTAGACCTTGAAGACTGCCTCTAATTTGAAAGCATTTTGACAGTTTTTCCCCACTAGAGGGCGTTAGTACATGTGTTTCATATAGATAACAATGAGCTCAGGCACGTGAAGCTCCTAGGAGCCAGCACTGATTAGCTAAAAATGCAAGTCTGTCAAAAGAACTGAAATAAGGGGGCAGTTTGCAGAGGCATAGATACAAGGTAATCACAGAGGTTAAAAGTATATTAATATAGCTGTGTTGGTTATGCAAAATTGGGGAATAGGTAATAAAGGGATTATCTACCTTTTTAAACAACAAAAATTCTGCTGTAGACTGTCCCTTTAAAGTGAATGTAAATTTTGATGCTAAAGTGCCCGGTTTTTAAAAATTTGATTAAAAACAGGGGCACTTTAATTCATAAAAATTTACATTTCACTCCTGTTGTGAAAAAAAACTTACCTTTTAAACTTGACAGCTGCTCCAGCTTCCTCCGGTCATTGCAAGCCATTTCTGATCTCAGAAATGATGGACGTGTCATCCTCCAATCAAGGCTTCCCCCCGGGGGAATCAGTGTCTGATTCAATGCCGTGATTGGAGGAAGCCGTATTCCTCATTTTAGACCCAGGAAGAGGCTTTGCGACGGGTGGAGGAAGCTGGAGCTGCTGTCAAGAGTAAAAGGTAAGTTTTTTTCACAACAGGAGTGAAATGTAAATTTTGATGAATTAAAGTGCCCCTGTTTTTAATTGAATTTTTAAAAACCGGGCACTTTAGCATCAAAATTTACATTCACTTTAAGGTTCGATTTAAACTTTACAAAAAATAGATAGTCAGCGATTGTCATATAGTGTGTTAGAGAATAGCAATATGCCATTACATAAAATAAATCACAACAAATATGGGACACATACTTATTTGGCAAGTGTAATCATAGTGAACCTTATATTTTTCTTTTTTCAAGAGGATATCAACAAATTCCCTATATAGCAACTAGCCACATTCTGGCTGTTAATTATAAAGATAGGAGAATATTCAAGAGTAATGTTATTTTGATATATACTGTAGCTGATCGGAGTACTAAAAGTAGATATCAATTGAAATAGTAATATTATAGCAAAAGGGGAAGAGAGACTATAAATGTGAAATCGGTATAAAATGTCGCAAATAAAAGTTTTAGGGGTAGATTTCGTAGGATATATTTTCCATAGCTTATTGAGTAAGCAATATGGGGGGGGAGGTGCAAAAGTTAGTAGAGTATAGTTGGGGGTATTTATATAACTTGTAAAATAGATAGGCCCAATTATGCAGTCACAGTTTTGGGGTACTAGCAGTGTCTACTATGGTACTATTCCTGCTCTTATAGCGTGCATTCAATCAGTATTATTTTCCCTGGAGTTATTTAAGGGCTAGTAAAAGGTCTCTGAGAGTGAATATATGATTCAGGATAGTATAGGATGAATCCTGGAGTAATAGGGTTATCACTATAATATCAACTGATATATTAGATATTATCTATATAAACGGTATATAGCTAGCAAGCATTATACACCCCTATTGACATCAATAAATATTGGTAGGATCAATAGTCATACATAGAATCAGTGACTCATATACACTCCTTTTAAAATAATTAGATGAATACACTCTAGCATACACAATGGTCCATACTACCTCGGCCGCTGGTAGCATAGTGGCACATATACTTCGGCTTTTCTAGGGCTCCTTAGAAAATAAATATGAGCATAAAAAGAGTATATATATATATATATATATATATATATATATATATATAGTATATATATACACACACACATGTTCCCTATACAGTAATATCAGGCATAATAATAAATAAGATCAATCCAACCAAGTACGTATTATCAGTTACTAATAAAAAAAGTAGCAATAACATTTAACGTGTGTACTCTAACATAATCACTAGCTAATAACCACGTTGGGTGGGTGAAAACTATACAATGAGGGAGGTAATATGTAGTCAGTCCACAAACTTGTTCTTACAGAGGAGACTAACTATAGAGATGTAACCAAAAGAATAGTAACAGCAAAATACACTACGATAAGTATCTTTCAAACTAGGAGAAATCAGTTTCATATCGGCTCACGTGATACATATCTGTGCATTGCTCCTGTCCTGGGACTTATCCCACTTTGACTGCCCACACAGTCCATTCAGCGATAAAAAGACATTCCGGCCTGTAAGTGGAAGTATGAAAGATCTGTTGCAGAGCAAGAAGAAAGATCGAATTGAACACCCAGACTGCATCAGCGATGGAGAGCGTGTCCAAAGCTGGATCAGGTTAGTCTCTTCAGTGGGATCGCTCTTCAGGCCCTTGTCATTCACAGCATTAGAGATATATGACTCTAGTTTTGTTCCGTCTCTTCTCCATTTCTCTGCTACGGTCAGCATAGTCAGAGATTCATACCCGGTAATGATCTTTCTGGCTGATGACTGCAGGGTCATAATGACCCCTTGTGGGCTATGTACCGCTACTGATTTCCTCTCCGGGGCTCCTTCTAGCATTAGCAAGATGGGTGGTTCACTTTGATGTTTTGTCTCGCATACTTCGGTGTACCATACATGCTCAGTCTCCAAGCTCATTTCTTTCCTATGAGATGAGTGTTGAGAGGAGGTATAGTCTCCTATTATATGAAGGAGCTCTCCTTCTGTGGGCTTGAACGCCGGCGTCTATCATGTTACAAAGTTTCTCCATAGCAGCAAGTATAGAGGCTTTGATGTACTATGCAGTAATAGGGGGAAACCTACAGCAGGTAGCATCTCTTCTAAGTTATTGTAAGAGTCTTGGAAGGCTGTACGTGGAGAAGATTGAGTTATTCAGGCTATGATGTGCCACGAGGGAACTAAGATGGCCGCTTCTCTATGAATTCCACCCTAGATGTCCCGCTGTCGAGCGTACCCCGCTCAACTGTTTCAGCTTTTTCTGGGCTCTGATTGCACAGCCAAGTAGATCTAGTCCCCTCTAAACTTCTGTTTCATATTTTGGGGTACTATTCGTCCAACCAAGTGGTCATTTATGTATAAAATGATAAAATTCATACAGAGCTGTAGTTATGTGCGACCACTCGGATGTTGAGCTAGCTCCGCTCCCCCAGTAGTAGCAATATTTTATTATTATGATTAGTTTCAGAATTAAGTAGACATGCCCATTTGGATTTAGATTAATAACCCCGCACACACTAATGTTGCTGTATTATTTACATTTGTTTCAAAACAAAAAAGTGACTCCTTTAACAAATAATCAAAAGAATGAATGATGCTGCAGAAAAAAAAAAAAAAGTTCCTTCTTCATGCCATTATAACTGTTACTCTAAAGGCAGGAAAGGATTTTCTACAGTTGGGAATGGGTTAAAAAGTTCATCTTTACATTCGATGGGAAAGGATTCAGGAGTTCAAAATTATACTATTTAATAACTATATCCTGCAATTTCATTTTAGGTTGATTGATTCCTGGGTCAGCTAACATGTATGTAAGCATGTATTTTTGTTGTTGCCCTGAAGACATTCCCCATAAGAAACAAGGGCTTAAAGGGGCAGTCTAGTAAAAATTAAGCTTTCATGATTCAGACAGGGGGTTCAATTTTAAACAACATCAAATGTGCTTTGCTTTTTTGGTATTCTTGTAGGAAAGCTAAACCTAGGTAGGCTCATATGCTAATTTCTAAGCCCTTGAAGGCTGCCTCTTATCGCAGTGTATTTTGACAGGTTTTCACAGCTACACATCTCTAGTTCATGTAAGCCATATAGATAACATTGTGTTCACTCGGTGGAGTTATTTATAAGTCAGCACTGATTGGCTAAAGTAGAAGTCGGTCAAAAGAACTGAAATAAGGTGGCAGTCTGCAGAGGCTTAGATACAAGTTAATCACAGTGGTAACAAGTAAGTGTATTAATATAATAGTGTTGGTTGTGCAAAATTGGGGAATGGGTAAAAAAGGGATTATCTATCTTTTTAAACAATAGACGGTCCCATTAATTATTTTCTCAACAACATGTAGAACAGCTGCCAGGCAAATAGTGTGCTCGTGACGACTGTGGAAATCTGCCCAATTCCACTGTAACAATATGTAACACGAAAATGTCCACAGCACAACTTGCTTAAAAAGTGTCTTTATTGACAAAAGAAAGAGCAACATTTTGTGACTGCTGTCACTTAATCATGCTATACAAACAATACTCAGAGATGATCCTTTTTAACTGGTTAGCTTGGAGCCAATACATTCTATACTTGAGCGCCACCTGCTGCACAGAATACATTACTCTTTAAACATCCAAAATTTATACAATTTGCAACAAGACACTTTTTGTTAAAGAAACATTATTTAAACTCCTCAACAAAATGCTTTTATAGAAGAACTATTAGGCTTGATTCTGCACTGGAATTACTTTATGTTTCAGGATGATTGGATAAGAGGAACTGCCATGGGGTCCAACGTGGCCCCATCATACGCCAATTTATTTATGAGTATTATTGAAGAGAATAAAGTTTATCAAAATAAATTGTTTAAAGACTATGGAGGAGCCTGGTGGCGCTTCATAGACGATATATTTGGCGTATGGTGGGGCCCCGTGGACTCCCTGGTTCAGTTCATTACTGACCTAAATTCTTCTGTAAGGAATTTGGAGTTCACATTGAATTTCAGTGAAGAGAGTATCATGTTTTTGGATACTAGAGTGTATAAGAAAGGCCTTACATTGGAATTTGATTTATATTCAAAGGAAACGGACAGGAACACATTGTTAGAATTTCATAGTTTCCATCCACGCCATTTGGTAGAATCCTTACCCAAGAGTCAATTGATGAGAGTTCATCGTATTGTGTCAGAATCAGATAATCTTAATAAAAGAATTCCTGAAATGCAGGAAAAATTCCGTAATAGAGGTTACCCCCAAAATGTATTAGATAAGTGTAGTAATAACCTCACTACTAATAAAGATGGTAAAGATAAGAGTAAGAGAATGATCTTTACATCACAGTTCAGTACCCATGGTAGAGAAATAGCCAAAATTATTAATAAACATTGGCCTATATTGCAGAGGCGCAATAATAATATTATTGAGTTCAAAGAGAGACCTATTATGGCCTATAAAAGGGTAAAGAATTTGAGGGACTACTTTGTGAAGTCTGATATAGGACCAGCTAAGCAGCTACAGCAGAGTCACTTGACAAAGAAAAATGTAGGATGTTATCCTTGTTTAGGATGTATTAGTTGTAACTCAGTAATAAGGGGCAAAGAGTTTGTCCACCCTAGAAGTGGTAAACGGTATACTATTAGGAATTTTTTTACTTGCGACACTACATATGCAATTTACTTAATTAAATGTCCGTGTTCCCTCATCTATATTGGAGAGACGGTAAGAAAAGTGAAAGATAGGCTTAGCCAGCACCGCTCCCATATTAGATGTGGGAACAGGGAAGCACCTGTCTCCAATCATTTTTTGGAGAAAGGCCACAGTATCTGCCAGCTCAGGTGGCAGGTTATTGATCATGTAGGCCCACAGAGAATGGGTGGTGACCGTGAGAAAATATTAAAACAAAAAGAAATGCATTGGATTCATAAATTGGGATCATTGGTACCTTATGGCATGAATAGGGATTTTGAGTGGTCAGTTTTTTGGTAAAGTCTAGGTCTAATTAAATTTTATTTACTATAATGTATAGATATGTAGTGCTGGTAACAGGGTGTGTTGTAACTGCTTTAGATATTGTAGAGATACTACTTTCTTGCTGTAAAGATGTGTAAATAATGTTTCTTTAACAAAAAGTGTCTTGTTGCAAATTGTATAAATTTTGGATGTTTAAAGAGTAATGTATTCTGTGCAGCAGGTGGCGCTCAAGTATAGAATGTATTGGCGCCAAGCTAACCAGTTTAAAAGGATCATCTCTGAGTATTGTTTGTATAGCATGATTAAGTGACAGCAGTCACGAAACGTTGCTCTTTCTTTTGTCAATAAAGACACTTTTTAAGCAAGTTGTGCTGTGGACATTTTCGTGTTACATTTAATTATTTTCTGCTAATGAAAGAATAATGTCATTTTTTTATGATGGATGAATTATCTGAAACAATTTGTCTCTGCACGTCTAATATTAAGTATGCAGATCCAAAAAATATTTCATGTAGTGGGCCCCCATGAGCTACTTCGCTGTATGGTATACCAGTATCTGGTGATCTAAGACATATTAGTGTGTTGCTGAAGCTTACTGTAACCCATCTAAGAATACTGGGCTACATTACCATGGCGCACCAAAAATATAAGCTCTTATGTATGTTAATATCAACATAGTGGATGAGGTTGAAAGAAGACAGAAGTCCATCAAGTTCAACCTATTCAGAGACTACCTGATTTACACTAAAGAAGCTGACAATTCAACTTACATTAAAAAATTAGAAAGCTGATACATTTAACACAATCATAACCCTGAATTCTGTATTTAGCCAGAAATGTATCTAAGCCATTTTTTAATTGATCTAAGGTATTGGCAGTCACTACCCCCTTAACATAACATAGTAACATAGTAGATAAGGTAAAAAAAAGACCGAAAACCATCAAGTTCAACCTATACAAATCTAAAATACTTACAAAAAGCTCCAGTTAAGCTTAAATAACCCCACTAAAAGGTGACCCATTTAATACTAGCAATCATATCCATGAATTTTGTTTATATACAGAAATGTATCCAGACTATTTTTAAATGTATCTAGGGTATTGGCATTCACTACCTCCTTTGGTAATGAGTTCCACAATTTTATTGCTCTTACAGTAAAAAACTTTTCCGTTGCAGGAGATTAAATCTCCTTTCCTCCATCCTTAAATTGTGACCTCTTGTCAGAAACAATTTTCTTGGAATAAACAGAGCTTCTGCCATCTCTGTATATGGGCCTTGAATATATTTATATAAAGTAATCATGTCACCTCTCAAGCACCTTTTTTCTAAAGAAAATAGACCCAGTTTGGCTAGCCTCTCCTCATAGGTTAAATTCTCCAATCCCCTTATTATCTTTGTGGCCCTTCTCTGAACTTTTTCTAGTTCTGCAATATCTTTTTTTGCGATCGGTCCCCAGAACTGCACTCCATACTCAAGGTGAGGTCTTACCAGGGCTTTAAATAGTGACAGAAATATGCTTTCCTCCCTTGAATCAATGCCTCTTTCAATACATGCTAGTATCTTATTAGCCTTTGAAGCCGCTTCCCTGCATTGTGCACCCATCTTTAGCTTGTTATCTATTACTACTCCCAAATCCCTTTCCTCCTCTTGTCTTGTCCCACAATTTGTTTGCTCTTAACGTGAAAAAATGTTTTAGTTGCTGGAGATTAAGGGGCCGAATTATCAAGCCTCGAATGGAGCTTGATGCCCCTGTTTCCGCGTGAACCTTCAGGCTCACCGGAAACAGTAGTTATGAAGCAGCGGTCTAAAGACTTGTCTGCTGCCTCTGAGTCTACTGTCTTCAATCTGCCCGATCCTATACGATCGGGCTGATTGAGACCCCCTGCTAGCAGCCGCAAATCTGCAGGGGGCTGCATTGCACAAGCAGTTCACCGGCTCTGTATATGGGCCTTGAATATATTTATATAAAATAGTCTATCACCTTTTAAGCTCCTTTTCTCTAAACAGACCCAATTTGGCTAACCTCTCCTTATAGTTTAAATCCTCTATTCCCCTTATTCATTTTGTGGCCCTTTGGTGAACTTTTTCTAATTTTGCAATGTTCCTTTTTAAAATTGGTCACCAGAACTGCATTCACTACTCATGGTGAGGTCTTACCAGGGATTTATACAGCAACAGAATTATGCTTTCTACCCTTTCATCTATACCTCTTTTAAAACATGCTAGTATCTTATTAGATCTAGTAGCCACTACCTTACATAGCACACTAATTTTTAGCTTTAGCTAGAGTGCGATCAGTAGCGCTTCTATTTTTTGTGCTTATATTACAAGTCCAAAGTTATTTATTTTATAGATCCTGCTGTATTGAACATCAGAATTTCTAAGTATTACATTCAGCGGAATAAATTTAGAGTAACAAAAAAACATTATATATAAACACTTAAAGGGACATGAAACCCAACATTTTTCTTTCATGATTCAAATAGAGAATACAATTTTAAACAACTTTCTAATTTACTTCTATTATCTAATCTTGTTTCATTCTCTTGGTATCATTTGTTGAAGGAGCAACATCGCACTAATGGTTTCCAACTGAACACATGGGTGAGCCAATCACAATCGATATATATATGCAGCCACCAATCAACATCTAGAGCCTAGGTTCTGAGCTTGCCTAGATAAACTTTTCAGCAAAGAATAACAAGAGAAGGAAGCAAATTAAATAATTGAAGTAAACTGGAAAGTTGATTAAAATTGTATTCTCTATCTGAATCATCAAAGAAAAATTTTGGGTTTCATGTCCCTTTAAATCTAATAAAAACAAAATGTGACCCTTGAGTAATTACTCATATAAAGTATTACGGAAATGTTATTGCCTGTAAATGCTATTTGATGTCCCCCATCCTTATATGAGGGGGTAATGTTAAACCTATTGGGGCCTATCTATCAAGCTCCATACGGAGCTTGAGGGCACGTGTTTCTGGCGAGCCTGTAGGCTCAATTAATGTCACATATCGCGTAGGCATTAAGCAAATGGTGCACAAAAAAATCCACTCAAGTAGTGTAATTTTTTGTGTAGTTCTGTGCTATACTATTTCAATAACAGTTAAGAATAAACCACTTCACACTAAAACACACACACATATATTGTATATACAGTATATATATATATATATATATATATATGTTGCGGGTGAATTTCAACATAGAGTAATCCTAGCATTACCTGGGTAAACCAGACATTACCCAAGTGGCTGTGGGTAAAGCCTGATGTAAGATGATAAATCTACTCAGAGTGCATAGAGTCACCGCATTAAACATATATATGATGCACTGTAATTCACACATCTTCACTAGGTAAAGCTACCCTTGTAAACCCCATTCCCCAAGGCTCACTTGGGGTGGATGCCATCTCCCCAGGCAATGGCAAAAAATAGTGTAGACGGGGGAATTACATTACTTCGGGTAACTTTACCCATAACATATATATATATATATATATATATATATATATACGTACACACACCTTTTGATCCATTACAACCCCTTGTTATAAGTGTTGTTATGCAAACGAGCAAGTGATAATGGTCTACTTCAGGTCTCAAAAAGCATTACATTTTACAGCAGAATTTAGGATTGCTCTTGGGAGCAATAATTAACTCACCACTTGTAATACAAGCTCAATGGGCATGCTAAAAGTGATCCCTTTGCTATCTATTAAAAGTATAGAATTCACCAGAGAAGTTTTGAGCGTTAATATACTCTGTTACACTTGTAATACCAGCTTTTGCATTATTCCTTGGGACAAGACTGAATTATGACTTCTTGATATTGATTTTGCTCCACTTGTAATCTAGCCCATTAATGGTACCAGTGATTTAAAAAAAAAATAATATTATAATATTAAAGCTATATCAGTCTAACTTGATATGAATGTTTTTATTATATAGTAAAACTGAATTTAAATTTGTTGACCAAAATCTGTTAACGTTATTAGACTGTAATTCAAATGAAAGAATATAAAGTTGAATTTATAGAAGTATGTTACATAATTTAAATTTCTGACATGTTTAATTATGTATATAGCATTTAATACGCTATTTTATCAAACAACAGTTACGCATTAATGCTTTGCTTTGTGAGCACACAATTGTAGTAATCATTTTTCATGAAACGCCTATGTCCACCTTTTGCAGCCAGTTATTTCTTTAGGCTATAGAGGAAGTGTTTGATAGTTCTGCAATTATTATAGCAATGCATCTCATTTTAATGTAGGGCTTTTTATGATATGTATAAAATTTTAGATTGTTTTTGTATGAAAATGCACTTTCTAGTTTACATCATAAATGTTGAAATATTCCTCGGAATGATGGCAAATCAGATTTGAAGGAGAAGATTGTGTAATGAAAGTTAAGGTGACAACATTCATTTCTCATTCACGTTTTTTCTTTCTTATTTTTTATTGCTGTTTAAATTGTATCCAATTTCCCTTTAAGTGATTTCCATATAAAATATTATGGGCAGTGCTTTTTTAAATTAAAGTCTTTATTTTTTGCTCAAATTGTTATTAAACAATTACATTTTTTATGTAGACTGGCAATTAAAACAATATAACAATGAATCTTATATTTTATCTTTGTACAGAATCATTCATTAGTTTCAGTAGATACAGATCATAATATTACCACTTATTTAAACAGCCTGACACCTTGTATCTTGTTTGTCTAAACCAATATTATTATTCATTTTATTATTATTTATTCTTTTTTTTTAAATAAGGTTTGAAAGGATGTGTAGTTTGCTGGGATCTACAAAGAGCTAAATGCATTAAAGCTTGTTTAGTGAACAATCTGCTTCTGAAAGATCTTTTGGTTCTGTGAGGTTTCCTGCAGAATTCATAAAGGTGAAAATTCCATTACAAGCTCTGTATCTTCCTTAGGGGTTTTATTAATTTTAAAGAACAATATAAACAGAGAAAGAGAAAGCATCAGACCCTTCTAAGTGTAGTACAAAGTTTTATACGATTTACAAATAGTTTACGAAAGCCTAGGTTTATCATAGAGGCCCTGATATTCAAAAGCTCACTGGCATGGAGAATAATAATAATGCAAAATCTTTGGGACTTTTTTAGACCTTGTATCACAATGTAGGAGTCTCTGTTTCACATAAAGAACACTACATATCAACATAAACTTGTTTCAAGTGAACATTTGTGTTTCTAAAATATTTTTAAGGGTCTGAACCAATAAGATTTCTGTGAATATTTTTACTTAACAGTGAAATTTTGAATACCAAGCCCATACTCAGTTGTCAAGGTTCCCAGCTAGGAAACCTGTCTGCTGCGTTTTTGTAGCGAGTGGGCAGTCTACAAGCAACATTCTTTGCCCACATTTATTGGTGCACAAGCAATTGCTTGTGTAGCCCCTGCTCTCTACCTTCACTCAACCATTCATGAGAGAGCAGGACCTGTCAATCACCTCAGATGAATGAGTTCTGGTTGATCTTAACTTTTGTTTAGCAATGCGGCTCCAAATCTGCCTACACAGCTTGCACATAATTTTAATTCATGATGTGGGCAATTAATAATTTCATACCATATCAAATACATATACATATAATAATTTCATACCATATCAAATACATATACATATATCATAAAGATATGTTATCATTCAGACACTACAATTTATGGAATTTAAATTAGTAAACATATAAATGATTTGATTTAATTTACATGTTTCAAGGTATAAATGGTCATGAAACAAAATTTTCTTTCATGATTCAGACTGAGCATACAATTTTAATCAACTTTCCAAATTAACTCAGTTATAAAATTGTTTTGTACTCTTGGTATATTTTGTTGAAGGAGCTGCAATTCACTAATGGGAACCAGCTAAACACATAGGGGCCCATTTATCAAGCTCCGTACGGAGCTTGTGGGCCCGTGTTTCTGGCGAGTCTTCAGACTCGCCAGAAACACAAGTTATGAAGCAGCTGCTCCATAACCCTGTCCGCCTGCTCTGAGCAGGCGGACAGACATCGCTGCAATTCAACCCGATCGAGTACGATCGGGTTGATTGACACCCCCCTAGTCTGCAGGGGGCGGCGTTGCACCAGCAGCTCTTGTGAGCTGCTGGTGCAATGCTGAATACGGAAAGCGTATTGATCTCCGTATTCAGCGAGGTCCGCCAGACTTTGATAAATTGGGGCCATAGGGCCAGATTACAAGTGGAGTGCAAACATTTGCGCACAAGGGATAGAGAGATTAACTCAACTGACACCGAACAAAAGCTAGAAAAACCTCCCTGCTTGTTCATAAAGCCAGTGCCACTCAGGGTGCACTCATGAATGAGGTGCAGTTGCATCTCTCTAGGGCACTAGTTTTAAAACTTGTCCTCAAGACTCCCTAACAGTCCAGATTGTCAGTATTACTTGGTTGAAAGCAGTTAAAATAATCATGTTTACTAATCAGCTGATTATTTTACCTGTGCTCTCGTTCAGATATCCTCAAAATCTGACCTGTTAGGGAGGACTGAGGACAGGTTTAAAAACCAGTGCTCTACAAAATTAAGAGAGAGCGCTATCGGACGCTGATGTCACAGGTAGAACAAGTGGAACAAATTCATAAATTGCAGCCGAACGACGAAATTAAAACACAAACATTGGCGGCGGCCACGGAAAACCTTCTGCAGTACCTGCAAGAGGAATATCAAAGAAAGGCGCTGATGCTGAGGCAATTATACTTTGAGCACGGGGATAAGGCCGGGAAACTGCTGGCCAAGGCGATTGCAAGGAAGAAACTCAAGACATATGTGCATCACATAATCGATAAGGAAGGGGTGGCGAGACCAGACGCCGACTCGATCGCAGAAACCTTCAGAGCATATTATGAGACTCTGTATAACATAGCACATAATGAGCAAGGGGGAGGGAGCCAATCGCATCCGTCGCAAGACGATGAGATTATACTAGGCTACCTCGAAGGTACTGATCTCCCTAAACTGACAGAACAGGAAAGGGATTCGCTAGATACCCCAATCTCAATAGCTGAAATTAAAAAGGTGATTAAAGACCTCCCCTCGGGGAAAAGTCCGGGGCCTGACGGTTTCGGACTTAAATATTATAAAACATACGAGCAACTACTGGCCCCTATCCTGGCAAATCTGTTTAATGCTTTACCCCAGACGCCCAAACTTCCAGGCTCCATGTTGGAGGCCTACATTACCGTGATCCCCAAACCAGGGAAGCAGCAGGATAAACCCCAAAACTTTAGACCCATATCCCTCCTGAACTCCGATGTTAAGATTCTGGCAAAGGTCTTGGCCATCAGAGTAAATAGATTGCTGCCAGGCCTGGTATCAACTGACCAGGTAGGATTTGTCCCTGCTCGTGAGGCAAGGGATAACACTTTGAAAGTACTGCAAATGATCACGCATGCCCAAATACATGGAGCACCTCTCTCCCTGGTCACTACAGATGCAGAAAAAGCATTTGACCGGGTGAGATGGTCATTCATGAAGTTCACACTTCAAATATTTGGTTTCGGAACCAAAATAATAAATATGCTCATGTCCCTATATTCTTCCCCTAACGCAAGGGTCAGGGTGAATGGAACACTCTCTAACTCATTTAATATTAACAACGGTACCAGGCAGGGCTGCCCTCTCTCGCCGCTCCTGTTCGCACTCACGATTGAGGTCTTGGCGAGTAAAATTAGAAACAATCCGCTTATCAGAGGGTTCGGGATGGGTGGTAAAGAGCAGAAACTTTCCATGTACGCCGATGATGTATTATTATCTATCTCGGATGCTCCAGACTCATTAAGGGAAGCCATGTCAGAGTTTTCGGCATTCGGAAGAGTATCACACTTCCTGCTTAATCCGCAAAAGTCCGAAATCCTGATCATTAATGAAAGACCTGACCTAATCGACACACTTCGAAACCACTGCCCGATCAAACTAGCACACCACTCCATAAAATACCTAGGGATAAAAGTCACTTCCAACGTAAAAGAAACAATAGAAATAAATCACAAAAATATCAGGGATGAGATCATAAAAGACTTAACCAATTGGAAAAATAAGACTATCTCATGGATGGGGCGAATTGGGGTGGTTAAGATGAACATCTTACCGAGGGTGTTATATGTGATGCAGACAATACCTATCTCCCCATCTACACAATACGTTCAACAAATACAAAAAGCAATAGAAGTCTATATATGGAACAGCATTAAGCCACAAATCAGAAAGCATACCACATACTTACCTAGAGATAGGGGAGGCCTGGGGGTGCCTCTGCTGAAAGAGTACCAGAGAGCCATCTCTTTGCAGAGGCTTGTGGAATGGAGTCAAAATATGCGCAATAAAGTCTGGGTTCAAATTGATAATGATATTTTGGGACGGGGGAATGTTGGTGCACTGGCCTGGATCTCTGCCAAGAACAGACCGCCTGACATTGCGCTGTACCCACTGATAGCACAGGTGTTTGAGGTTTGGGATAGGACACTTATTAAAGAGTCACACATATCCACGCTTCACTCACCGAATACCCCAATTAGAGAAAACCCAGACCTGGGCATGGAGTTTAGACCACACGTAGCAGGTGAATTCTACACACCTGCAGAATCCTCCATAGCCAATATCTTACATCAAGGAAAGTTAAAAACACAGACCGAACTATCGGAGTGGGCACCTGAGATCTTTGCATCCTGGTTCAGAGTTGCTCAGATGCAACACTATATAACAACACACCAAAACAAAACAGCATTGACCAGACAAAAAACACTCTATGAGACACTATGCACAATGACACAGACCCTGACACATCTAATCTCACAACTATATAAAACCCTGCTGACAAAAGGAGGAATCACCCTGCCGACCTATACCGCCACATGGCAGACTGACCTCGCCCAAGACATAGAGACAAAAGATTGGATTAAGATTTTTGCCAAAGCGAAAAAGTCATCAGTATCTATGAAAATCCAAGAAACTCATTATAAGCTGATGAGCAGATGGTACATGACACCCCACAGACTGCATAAAATCTACCCACATGTGGACAGGGGATGCTGGAGGGGATGTGGGGAAGAGGGAACACTATTGCATATTTGGTGGACATGCCCTCACATACGCCCATATTGGGAGGAAGTGTTAGGAGAAATGAGCAGAAAGCTAAAGACTATAATTCCACCAAAACCCACATACTTAATATATCATGAGCTACCCAAAGTAGTAGGGGAAGACAAATACCTGCTCCTCTTACTGATGCTAAACAGCGCAAATGGCCTGAATTACTTAGGCTTGAACGGTATCACTATCTCAAATCAGGGAAACTAGCTACCCATGAGATGATGACACTGATCTGGGAGGACAAGGTGCTATAATAAATAAGTGATAACACTTCAGATCTACATGGCACAAGGGACGGAGCATACGCCACCTTGTCATTCACAAACACTCACCTCACTTCCTCTCCCCACCCCTCCCCCCCTTCCCCCCTTTTTTTTTTTTTTTTTTTCTTTCTTTCTTTACCTCCTCCCCTCATCTTTCTGTACTTTACTAATTCTCCCTTCTCTATTCTCTCTGCCTTACGAAATGGCGAGTAAGGCCATAACGTTAGGAACAAAATGAGACTCAGTGGTGTGAAACAGAAAGTCGAGTACCTATTATTGATATGAAAGCAAAGATCCTGATGTTAAGTTCCAAAGTTAGAGTTTAACAGTTAATAGGAATGTTATCACACAGCAAGCTAATTAGCTGGCTGAAACAAGCTCAAGAATACGGAATCACCTAAATACAACATAAACAATAAAGAGAAACAGACCACATGAATTCAGGACATGGACTTTGAACAACCTCATAGACCTTAGCAGCTCGGTACTGAATATAGCACCATGTATGTAACGAATGCTGTATCTATGTTCCAAAGAATGTAACCAGTGATTTTGTTGTTCTCATCTTCTCTTTAATAAAGCTTGTTTTGAAAATAAAAAAAACCCAGTGCTCTAGGGCATGTGTGCAAGGAGTCCACGTCTAATATCCCCTTTTACTCTTAGGAAGACCCAAGTGCTATTTAAAACAAATGTATTTAAACTTGAGAGAGCATAAGGCTGTTTTAAAGGGACAGTCTAGTCCAAAATAAACTTTCGTGATTCAGATAGAAAATGTAATTTGAAACAATTTTCCAATTTTTTTTTATCACCAATTTTGCTTTGTTTTCTTGGTATTCTTAGTTGAAAGCTAAAACCTAGGAGGTTCATATGCTAATTTCTAAGCCTTTGAAGGCCGCCTCTTCTCTCAGGGCATTTTGACCATTTTTCACCACTAGAGGGTGTTAGTTCTTGTTTGTCATATAGATAACACTTTGCTCATGCACGTGGAGTTCAGGTGAGCCAGCTCTGATTGGTTAAAATGGATGTCTGTCAAAAGAACTAAAATAAGGGGCAGTTTGCAGAGGCTTAGATGTAAGGTTATCACAGAGGTAAAAAGTGTATTTATATAACAGTGTTGGTTGTGCAAAACTAGGGAATGGGTAATAAAGAGATTTAACTCTAATTACCTCTTTCTTAAAAAAGAGGTGTAAAAGATCAACAGTTAGAAGTACAAACATACCTCTATATTTTATAAATAAATATATTTTGCTTAGACAGCTGGCTCGTTGAAATCCCTTAAATAACTAAATTATATCTTTTTTTTTAATCTTTAAAAAATACCCTTGTGTTTTTGTTTTGTTACAATGTAACAGTATTGGCTTAAGGCTAGAATAAAGGTGGAGTGCTATTGTTTGCCTAAGTTATGATAAGCGTTTATTACAAGTTTAAAAACGTTAGATCAAGCGCAAACAAAATTTGCATTCTTTAGGTTAGAGTGGCTAAACCTAGTGTTAAAAAATGTGCACCAAACACAACATACATCCAAATAAACTTTTATATTCATATATATAACTGAAAAAAAAAGTATTCATATAACTATTAAGAAAAAAATATATGTGTTAAAATTTATATGGTATATGATAAGGTATTTGAATGGAAAGAGATAATTGTATACATATGTCTAAATGTGTGTATGTATATATACTTTGTATATACAGTATATATATATATATATATATATATATATATATATAAATAGTTTTCTTCTAAGTGGAGAACAAATGTATTTCAGGTATTTGTATTATATGTAAAGGTGTTTTGATAGGAAGGCCTCAAATGTGTAAACATATGTGTATATATTTGTATATATTTTTGTAATAGTCATGAAAATAGTCTAGTTTTCACAAGACGGTGCTGGAAAATATACATATCAAGCATTGTAAATTGCTTTATCCCTTTGCTTTTCTCAAAGTTAATGAGCACAATATATCAATCAATAATCAATGAGTAATAGCACTTTTTTTTCTTCCAAAAGTGCCACTGCAAGTACTAAATTATTAACCCCCATGCTGCCACATACCCACTGCAAGTACTAAACTATTAACCTCTATGACACCATATACCCACCTCAAGTACTAAACTATTAATCCCTATGCCGCCCCATACCCACAGCAAGTACTAAACAATTTGACCCCTATGCCGGCACATAAACACCGCAAGTACTAAACTATTAACCCCTATGCCGCCACATAGCCTAAATGCAAACAAACCTATCACCTAACCCCCCTCTAAACTAACCCCCTCCCCAAACTAACCCTACAAAGTTACAAAAATTAACAAAAATATAAGTTACAAAAAATAATAAACTTCAGTATCAAAAATAAAAAACACCAGTATACCTAGAACTAAACTACATGGCCCATGAAAGTAAAAAACCCACCCAAAGCAAAAAAAAAAAACAGCCTAAATCTTTGTGGGGGCTGATTTTGGCAAAGATGGGTGCCTGGAGCTGGGAGGAAGAGGGCCCAATGTCGTATTAAGAGGAGCTGGATTACCCAATGGTGAGTACCACTTTTGGTGTTAGTAAGGGGCTTTTTTGAGGTGTTTTTTATTTTTTAGAATAGTGCTTTTTTTATTTTAACTTTACTTTTCTAGGCTAGTTTTATTTTAGGTAGATTTTGATATTTATTTTAGTTTTAGTTTTTTTGGGGTTTTTTTGCGTGGGTTTTTTATTTTATGGGCCATGTAGTTAAGTGTTAGGTATAATGTTTTTTTTTTATATTGAATAATGTTGTTTATCAGTTTTTGTAACTTATTGGGGTTAGTTTACAGGGGGGGGGTTAGGTGTTAGTGTAGTTCTAGTTTATGTTGGGGTGGAGGTTTAGATTATTATTAGTTAGTACTTAGTAGGCCTTAATCTCCTAACCTCCCCCATACCTTTATGAGGGATGATTAGGTAATTATGATGAGTTAGTATTTAGTAGGCCATAATCTCCAAACCACCCCCATACCTGTATGGGGGTTAATTAGGTGATTATTGATGGTTGCCTTTTATTAGGCATTAGTATTAATACATATCTATATTAAAATATATATTTATATTTAAAATTATCTACATTTTAATTTATATATCCAATACTTAAACTAATATGCATCATGCATGACCATGAATTTTATTTCAAAGATTGTAGATATATTGTAGTCAGGCCTTGCATAGATATTCAATATTTAACCTGCTATTCATGTATATTGCATAATGCTTTAAGTATTGCATATACATTAAAATCTATTTATGTAGCTTGTTGTGTTTATTAGTGATAACATAGATATATATGTTAATTTATATTTATGCTATAGTAGTTAGTAGCATTAAATTATGTTTTCATAACAGGCATGCAGTTATGTAGAACTACAATGTTACTTATACTGTCTTTAAATACAAATAATAAACGCAACAAGCAACATTAATTACATTTTAATTTATATGAAAATATTTAATGTGTCCCCTATTCCTCCCAAAAAGAAGCCCCCCAAACAAGTTGTATCTCTAGGTGCCTCATGAAATTGCAGAAAACATACTAAAAGGGCAACTTGATCAGCTGCACCCTGCTTGACCGGCAACCTTTTTTAAGAAGCAGCGGACCAGGGGTCAATTTCGGTCCAGCGCTGAGATCCAGGAGCCCGGCTAGGCCAGCAAAGTTTTGCTGGCATTTTAGTGCATCTCTGTGACCTTTTATTTAAACATGAATTATAATTTTAGTGACATAGCTTCATAGTTGTAGGTTTATTACTTAGTATAGTTTACTATAGTGAGTTATTTTTGACAGTAGGCAGTATGTAAGATTTAGCTGGGGTGTTCAAGGGGAGTGTAGGTTAGAAATGACTTAGGTGTAAGCATTCAGGGGGAGTAGGCTGGGTGGTGCAGGGGGAGTGTAGGTTAGCTGTTACTTAGGTGTTGGTGTTCAGTGGGACATAGTGAAGCGGAGCATTGGGAGTGTAGCTTAGGTGTGACATAGTTATAGGCATTCAGGGGGAGTTAGTGGCCCATACTAGTGGGAGTAGCCTGCTCTTTGCTTCGGACACATCAACACAAGATTGATATGTTCAAAGCAGCGAAGTGCAGGTTGCGAGGGTGGTAGTGACCATGACCTAGATTTGGAGTTTGGCGTTAGCCATGAAAACCAGCGTTAGAGGCTCCTAACGCTGGTTTTAGGCTACCACCGGTATTTGGAGTCACTCAAAATAGGGTCTAACGCTCACTTTTCATCCGCGACTTTTCCATACCGCAGATCCCCTTACGTCAATTGCGTATCCTATCTTTTCAATGGGATCTTTCTAACTCCGGTATTTAGAGTAGTTTCTGAACTGAGCGTTAGACATCTAACGACAAAACTCCAGCCGCAGGAAAAAAGTCAGTAGTTAAGAGCCTTCTGGGATAACGCCGGTTTATAAAGCTCTTAACTACTGTACTCTAAAGTACACTAACACCCATAAACTACCTATGTACCCCTAAACCGAGGTCCCCCCACATCGCCGACACTCGAATAATTTTTTTAACCCCTAATCTGCCAACCGCCACCTACGTTATCCTTATGTACCCCTAATCTGCTGCCCCTAACACCGCCGACCCCTGTATTATATTTATTAACCCCTAACCTGCCCCCCACAACGTCGCCTCCACCTACCTAACTTATTAACCCCTAATCTGCCGACCGCAAAGCGCCGCCAGCTACATTATCCTTATGTACCCCTAATCTGCTGCCCCTAACACCGCCGACCCCTATATTATATTTATTAACCCCTAATCTGCCCCCCACAATGTCGCAGCCAGCTACCTACACTTATTAACCCCTAATCTGCCGACCGCAAAGCGCCGCCAGCTACATTATCCTTATGTACCCCTAATCTGCTGCCCCTAACACCGCCGACCCCTATATTATATTTATTAACCCCTAATCTGCCCCCCACAACGTCGCAGCCAGCTACCTACAATAATTAACCCATAATCTGCCGACCGCAAAGCGCCGCCACCTATGTTATCCTTATATACCCCTAATCTGCTGCCCCTAACACCGCCGACCCCTATATTATATTTATTAACCCCTAATCTGCCCCCCACAACGTCGCCTCCACCTGCCTACACTTATTAACCCCTAATCTGCCGACCGGAGCTCACCGCTATTCTAATAAATGTATTAACCCATAAAGCTAAGTCTAACCCTAACACTAACACCCCCCTAAGTTAAATATAATTTACATCTAACGAAACTAATTAACTCTTATTAAATAAATTATTCCTATTTAAAGATAAATACTTACCTGTAAAATAAATCCTAATATAGCTACAATATAAATTATAATTATATTATAGCTATTTTAGGATTTATATTTATTTTACAGGTAACTTTGTATTTATTTTAACCAGGTACAATAGCTATTAAATAGTTAAGAACTATTTAATAGCTAAAATAGTTAAAATAATTACAAAATTACCTGTAAAATAAATACTAACCTAAGTTACAATTAAACCTAACACTACACTATCAATAAATTAATTAAATAAACTACCTACAATTACCTACAATTAACCTAACACTACACTATCAATAAATTAATTAAATACAATTCCTACAAATAAATACAATTAAATAAACTAGCTAAAGTACAAAAAATAAAAAAGAACTAAGTTACAAAAAATAAAAAAATATTTACAAACATAAGAAAAATATTACAACAATTTTAAACTAATTACACCTACTCTAAGCCCCCTGATAAAACAACAAAGACCCCCAAAATAAAAAATGCCCTACCCTATTCTAAATTACTAAAGTTCAAAGCTCTTTTACCTTACCAGCCCTGAACAGGGCCCTTTGCGGGGCATGCCCCAAGAAGTTCAGCTCTTTTGCCTGTAAAAAAAAACATACAATACCCCCCCAACATTACAACCCACCACCCACATACCCCTAATCTAACCCAAACCCCCCTTAAATAAACCTAACACTAAGCCCCTGAAGATCTTCCTACCTTATCTTCACCCTGCCAGGTTCACCGATCCGTCCTGAAGAGCTCCTCCGATGTCCTGATCCAAGCCCAAGCGGGGGGCTGAAGAGGTCCATGATCCGGCTGAAGTCTTCATCCAAGCGGGAGCTGAAGAGGTCCATGATCCGGCTGAAGTCTTCATCCAAGCGGGAGCTGAAGAGGTCCATGATCCGGATGAAGTCTTCTATCAACGGCATCTTCAATCTTCTTTCTTCCGGATCCATCTTGCAGACCTCCGACGCGGAACATCCAGCTGGCCCGACGGACTAACGACGAATGAAGGCTCCTTTAAGGGACGTCATCCAAGATGGCGTCCCTCGAATTCCGATTGGCTGATAGGATTCTATCAGCCAATCGGAATTATCTCGACAGACCATCAGACTGTGAGGCCGGTAGAGGCCAATGAAGCAGTTTCCTATAGGTTTGTTGATGCTTTGAATTTTGGGGCCCCAATGTTCACACACAGCTCTCAATAGTGTTTTAATTTGCACTTTGTTACTCCTGTGTTAAATGCAAGTTACAGATAACAAATGAAAGGCAGTGTCCGAGCTATTTTGACCTCAGTGCCTTTCTTCCACCTACATCTCACCCTTTTCTTTATTCCACCACAACATAGCAAGTGTTATTGCTGTATGTTTATCCAAAGACAGTTGCTGCTTGTGGTTTCCATAGGATAGTGCATAGTGGCAAGTGTCACTGCTCCTGTGCCTCCCCTTATATGCTCTGGTGCCCCCCTGGGGAGGCCTTCCTCATATTTTGAAAACCACTGATATAGATAATCAAAAATAGATGTACAAATGAAGGTCCTCTTTTAGTCAAAATTCTAAGTGTGTAAATGATTACTTAAACTTAGTCTGAGTTCTGCTGCATAACAAATTATGCTAATTTATTATAATTATCATGGTTGGTGTTTTTCCCCCCAAGAAATGTGTTAACCCTATAAACTGGCTTCCAAACTCCTTCATTTTACTTTCCTCACTTTTAAGACAATGCTACAACACCTTCATTTATGCCCATAATTCAAATAATTCTGTTCACAATCCCTTGGGTAATCAGTTAATCTGTGCCTATTTCTATAATAAGTTTCACTTGCATACAATATTTATATTTTGTCTGTGCTACTTTCTATGTTTGTGTGGGGGGGCCCTGATTAATGGTTTTGTAAGGGGTTGTACAAGGATGTCAGTAGTATGTTAGGACTGTACATGGATGTCAGCAGTTTTCTGGAAATGTACATGATGTCAGCAGTATGCTAGGGCTATACATAGATGTTAGTAAAAATAAATATATATATATATTTTTTTCATTAAAATTCTGTTTTTATAGCCTTATTTCTATAATTTCTTAGGTGCTTTGCTTCCCTTGTATTTTAACTATTAGATATAGAATGTCATAGTGGGCAAGATTTTAGTACTTGGGCCACTGAATTGTACTTGCCCCCTGGTTCCAAAATTGACAGTCATCCCCTGCAACTTTTATGCATTAGTTCCATTAGGGAGTTTCTGGATTTATCATGTGGTCAGATTGTTTGAAAGCCTTGTTTGTGTACTTGCAAGTATATCATCCTGCCTGGGTCAGAATTCAGTCTACACCAAAATTGCTATTATTTAAAAAGATAAATAATGCCTTTGCAACCCATTCCCCAACTTTGCACAATTAACATTGTTATATTAATATTCTTTATAACCATTAAATCTCTAAATTTCTGACTGTTTAAGCCACTACAGACAGCCTCTTATCACATGCTTTTTTATTAGCTTTTTCACAACAAGAGACTGTTAATTTATGTGTGTCATATAGATAACATTGTGCTCTCGTCCGTGGAGTTGTGCAGGACACAGCACTAACTGGCTAAAATGCAAGTCAATAGATAATAAATAAATAGCCCTGAGATAAGGGGATTGCCTTTAGAGGGTTAAATACAAGATATTAGATACAATTCTAATCTTCATTGTGTAACCGGCTAATTTAATCGTAAATTTAAGTTACCTCTATTAGGCTCATATATGTGCTTCTCAGGTGTATCATAGCCACTGCCTCACTAGCCTCCGAACTCACCGCACATCACTGCTGTGTGTGTGTATATCTCAAACTCTATAAAAGGTATCTCAAACATACACATTTTTAAACACAACTGAAAAATATTATAGTAATATACATTATTAAGGAAATAATGATTTCCCCCCTTCAGAGAAAACATCTTACAACTAGTACTAAAAATTTAAGGGAGTATTTTGGTCTAGTACTAATAGGCCTGTGTCTATGGCAACTAGAATTTATAAGGACAGCAATGTTTTAGGGGTAGTTCCAAGGCACAATGCCTTCCCAATCCTATGCTACCCAGTTTGGTTATACATCAAGGATCCTTGGTTGTCTAGTAGATGTATGACCAATCCATATATTCATGGTCTCTGGTTGTGATGAATATTCAAAACAACATTTTGGGTAAGGGTACAAAACATTTTCTAGTGCACAGAGCAACATAAAAACACATGTTTAACTGTAACTAACATTTGTAGATACTTAGAGTGACATAAAACCCATATTTTGCTAATATGGAAAGAATTAATCAAAACATCAGTATGCCTCATAGGGATATATTTTTAATCTTGCCATTAATATGTAGATATTTTGAATTATACATTCTATTCTTTACACTCTCTCCGTGTAGCTCAATATACAAAGCCGACCACGGAGGTCTTTACAGGTAGCCTCTGGGGACACACAGCGCAATCTTTATTCTAAAGATTCTGCGCGAAGGGATATCACCACTCTGTGTACACTCTATCTTCATGCACAGTGCTTGTTATGTGACACTACAGAGCTGAGTGTGCAAGTAGAAGGGGAGTAGACAGGAGAGTAATATGTCCATTGCACATGCAACAGAGAGCACACATTTACTAATTAAATATGCATACAGCTCATTTAAATAAGAGCTGTGATTGGTGCTTGCAGCTTGCTCATTACAGGTAGTTTGACAAGGGGCTGTCTAGCTGGAGAAAACAGACGATTGATGCTCTGTACAAGTTATTTATAGCTAAGAATTTAACTTTGAAAAAATGTAATAAGATGAAAATGTTATTTAAACTACCCTTAATGTGGTCCCTAAATATGAATGTACTGAACTTCATGACCCTTTAAGACATATGTTTTGGCTGTGGTATATAAAATGGTGTATGTTTAAAGTACTATATTTGCTTGATTATTCACTGTCAGCATGTTTTATATACAAGATTATAAATTTGGATTAAAAACATGGTTTCAAATAAGATTTTTGTAAGTTCTTTGTTTCCCTTTGTTTTAAATAAAATTAATTCAGAAAAAAAAGTTTTCTCCACCTCTTTACTACATGACAAGGGAACAGATGGCAATTTAAAGGAAGAATTTATGACAGCCACAATCTTAATGTTGCATAAAGAAAAGAAAAAGACTTGCATCAAAACCACTGACAAATGTACTTGCTAATATTAATGCACTCCCCATTCATCCAATATGCTTCCTAATTGCTTTTCTGTACATAATAATGTGGCACCTGCTGCTCAACATTGCAAGCGCATCAGGATTTCTCCAAAGTCAAACAGCTCTGCAACCGGCCTTTTCCCAGTGATAAATGTAGAGCACTGTATCACGCACAGTTCCTGTCAGTGACATAATTAAAATTTTATACTTACAGAAAAAGATAGTAAACAATCCATTCTTAAATGCATTCACAAAAGGAACTCTTGTTACAGCCAACTTTACAATTAGCATGCATCATGTATTACTAATATATCCACCACAGACAATAACGGAAATTACAGAATGTTGTCTTCTCCAATAAGGTGCTATGGAGAAATCTTTAAAGCAACATTGTCATACAGTTATATATATATATATATTATATGGGTTTAAGACAGAGAAGAAATCCTGAGCCAGGTATATCAGGATGAAAGACAGGGAATTCAGCACTCTTTTCAAAAAATATTTTATTTAGCTCAACAAAGTAGAATGAGGAGTATCCAAAAAATAAACCTATGTGGCCACAAGAGAGGACAATCTCTAGCATTTATTTATTTAGCGAGACATATTGTTTAAAAAAACAGATACAATATGTCTAAATACTATGGACCAAAAAATGTACATACAGAAGAAAAAATAAACACAAAATTATAATACAAACCTGACCGGTCAGGGGTTAGTGTGAATGCTTGAACATAGTACATATACTGACAAGGAGTTACAAAAGGTATACCAATATTACAGCAGATAGCTTAATCTGCTGTTTTTTAACATGTCAGACAGAGATATCTCATTGTATGAACCGTAGAGTAAATGTATTTCATAGGAAGCCTTTGTCAGACTACTACACCCTGCTGCGAACGGCACCTTCAAGTATAAGGTTAATTGCCGGGCAGGTATAAAAATGGGATCTAAGTAGATACTGACATTGCGCCCAAGAAAATATAGTGTAACTATGGGCAGTACATATAAGGCATGTCAATGTCGTGTACATACATTTATATGAGCAGTTATATTAGTGAGACACACTTATTAAACTACTACACCCTGCTGCGTACGGCACCTTATTATATAAGGCTTAATGCCGTGCAGGTATATTGATGGGATCTAAGTAGTTATTAATAATGTATCTCAAAATATGTACATACGTCTGTTAGTAAGCAAGTAGCAAACAGTATAAGCGTAAGCATAGAAAATAGCTCAGCAGGAATGAGTAACGGACAGATAGTAGCATATATTTCTGTTAGTTGCTAGGCAGTCTCGTGCAAGCAGTCTTAAATGCATGAGGATGAAAAGTTCATGATAGGAATGGTAAGCATAAATGCAAAGTAGAAGACTGCATAGTAGTTTTGCATAGTGATGGTGTTATTTAGAGACTTGCAGTTTTACCCTTACACCCGGGTAGCGATATCCAGATCATATAAAGACGTGCCTATTTATCAGGCAAGAGTTATAATAGCATACGACCTGTTTCCTGCACATTCCTGCACATTCCAAGGACTAGTAGATGGTAAAAAGTCCTGTTTGGATCCCCACAGTCATCTTACAGGAGATCCATCGTTAGCGTTTAGTTTGCAAAGCCCTGACGAAGCCCGACACACCCAGCGGGTGAAACGCGCGTCGGCATTGGACAAACCGAAACGGAACATGTGGTCTGTGTGAACGCCACTGAACATAGACGCTTTGCAAACTAAACGCTAACGATGGATCTCCTGTAAGATGACTGTGGGGATCCAAACAGGACTTTTTACCATCTACTAGTCCTTGGAATGTGCAGGAATGTGCAGGAAACAGGTCGTATGCTATTATAACTCTTGCCTGATAAATAGGCACGTCTTTATATGATCTGGATATCGCTACCCGGGTGTAAGGGTAAAACTGCAAGTCTCTAAATAACACCATCACTATGCAAAACTACTATGCAGTCTTCTACTTTGCATTTATGCTTACCATTCCTATCATGAACTTTTCATCCTCATGCATTTAAGACTGCTTGCACGAGACTGCCTAGCAACTAACAGCTAACTGCCTAGCAACTAACTGAGCTATTTTCTATGCTTACGCTTATACTGTTTGCTACTTGCTTACTAACAGACGTATGTACATATTTTGAGATACATTATTAATAACTACTTAGATCCCATCAATATACCTGCACGGCATTAAGCCTTATATAATAAGGTGCCGTACGCAGCAGGGTGTAGTAGTTTAATAAGTGTGTCTCACTAATATATAACTGCTCATATAAATGTATGTACACGACATTGACATGCCTTATATGTACTGCCCATAGTTACACTATATTTTCTTGGGCGCAATGTCAGTATCTACTTAGATCCCATTTTTATACCTGCCCGGCAATTAACCTTATACTTGAAGGTGCCGTTCGCAGCAGGGTGTAGTAGTCTTACAAAGGCTTCCTATGAAATACATTTACTCTACGGTTCATACAATGAGATATCTCTGTCTGACATGTTAAAAAACAGCAGATTAAGCTATCTGCTGTAATATTGGTATACCTTTTGTAACTCCTTGTCAGTATATGTACTATGTTCAAGCATTCACACTAACCCCTGACCGGTCAGGTTTGTATTATAATTTTGTGTTTATTTTTTCTTCTGTATGTACATTTTTTGGTCCATAGTATTTAGACATATTGTATCTGTTTTTTTAAACAATATGTCTCGCTAAATAAATAAATGCTAGAGATTGTCCTCTCTTGTGGCCACGTAGGTTTATTTTTTGGATACTCCTCATTCTACTTTGTTGAGCTAAATAAAATATTTTTTGAAAAGAGTGCTGAATTCCCTGTCTTTCATCCTGATATACCTGGCTCAGGATTTCTTCTCTGTCTTAAACCCATATAATCTATTTTAAGGGTCTGCACCACATTACTGTTATATTTAAGGCCATACCAGTATTTGATTATGAACTGGTGGGTCACTCTATATTAGCTCACAGCAGCTGCATCCCCTCCGTCATTTCCCATATATATATATATATATATATATATATATATATATACCGTATATATATATATAGATGTAGAGGACTTAAATGACAAATAAAGCAAATGTTTATAAAATAAAACATACAAGAGTAATCGGCATTTTTTTTTTAGTGTTTACTGTAATCTACTCACTATCACTATATTCTAGGATCCCCCTTCCAATCTATTTTTGATAAGGTGAAACTTCAAACTGAGTGTGGGAATTTCAAACTTAAATTGAGTGGAGAATCTTGAAACTTAAGTTAAGTGGTGAAATTTAAAACTAAAGTTGAATGTTTCTTGCATTTTTTTTTTACTCTATGGCATTCAACTCCATTAGAAACACAACTGCTTAAATGCTTTCCTCAAGCATAACTAAACTTTTACAGGAAATTCAATATTAAGTTTAATATCCCTTTAAATGTCACACCAGAAAAGACAGAGAGGTAGAGGTAGGGGAAGTATAAGACCGACCACTAGCTCTGAATATATCCTGGAACTGAAAGTCTCTGAGGGTCAGGAAAGAAACTTAATTAGTACCTGAATCCTGGTAGAAAATTATCTGAATGAATAGGTCTCTGGATCACTGGCAGGTGGATGCAGGAGCACGCCAGGTACGTAGCACACAGAATGTAAATGTCAGAGGGTAAACAGGAAAAAAGGTCAAAAAACAAGTTAAAGTTCCCACTAGAAATCAAGCCACAAAGCAAATTAAAAATGTCAGTCCATACCAACAACAAAGCTCAACAGCAAATGTCAAGTGGAGGGCAATATCAGGAATAGATGAACAAGAAGTATTCAGAAATAGACACACATCCAATGATTTGCACAAGACAAACTATATTCAGGCAAAGAATGAGAACGCCTTGTTATTTAAAGGGATAGTCTAGTCAAATTTAAGCTTTCAGGATTCAGATAGAGCATGCAGTTTTAAGCAACTTTCTACTTTACTCCTATTATCAATTTTTATTCATTCTTTTGGTATCTTTATTTGAAAAAGAAACAATGTAAGCTTAGGAGATTGCCCATTTTGGTTCAGCACCTGGCTAGCGCTTGCTGGTGGTGTCTAAATGTAGCCATCAATCAGCAAGCACTTCCCAGGTGCTGAACCGAAAATGGGCCAGCTCCTAAGCCTACACTTTTGCTTTTTCGAATAAAGATACCCAGATAACGCAGAAAAATTGATAATGGGAGTAAATTAGAAAGTTGCTTAAAATTCAGTGCTCTATCTGAATCATGAAGGTTTCATTTTGACTGGACTATATCTTTAAAGATGAAAGTGCACTAAAATGTACGCATGCACCAATGACATTAAGCAGTCATTCAGGTAAAAAAATGTATGTATGTAAACACACATGCTTGAGCATTACATACACATGTGGTATGATTTTAATTCATTTGAAGTTTGCTAATAAGACCAACTTTCAATCATATCATTCCATTTAAAATGCCAAAGATCACAGAGTTTGACAGACATAAAATCATTCTTTTGCATCAGTAAGACCACTCTCAAAGGGAAATCAGGAGAGGTCAAGGACAAAAAAAGGACTGGAAGTTCAATTAAACTTTCAAAATCTGATGAGAAGTTTCTCAGAGTTTCTTCTTTGATAGACTGGAAGAAGTCCAGCAAGGTCCTGGTTCAGCATCTGGCAGCTTCATCTGGATGCCAAGTTGACCCTTCTCCAGTCCGAAGAAGCTTGATCAGGAATGGTCTTTGTGGAAGGGTAGCAGCCAATAAACCACTTTTTTTTGTAAGGGAAACAGGGTGAAAAGGCTAAGCTATGCTTAAGATCACAAAAATTAGAATCAAGATCAGTGGAAAAGAGTATTATGGAGTGACAAATCCAAGTTTGAAATTGTTGTGTCCAATCGCTGACAATATGTGAGAAGAAGAGTTGGAGAGAAATGGAAGAATGAGTGCTTGCGGCCTTCAGTGAAACATGGTAGATAGTCTGTCTTGGTTTGGGGCTGCATTTCTGCCAGTGGTTTTGGTGATATTTTCTGAATTGATGGGATCATGAATGCTAAAAAATACAGACAGGTTTTAATTCATCATGCCATTCCTTCTGGAAAGCACCTGATAGGGGATGGTTTTATTTTTCAGCATGATAACGATCCGAAGCACACTGCTAATGCAGTGAAATCTTAGTTAGAGAGAAAAATAGCTGATAAAACACTGACAGTCATGGACTGGCCTCCACAGAGTCCAGACCTGAATATTATAGAGGCTGTATGGGATCACCTGGACAGAGAATGAAATAAAAGACAACCTAAAGAAGAACTCTAGGAAGTGCTGAAAAAAGCCTTGTGTAATATACCAGAAGATTACTTTAGAATACTTCAAGACAGTCTCCTCAAAAGAGTTCAAGATGTGCTTAGTGCCATGGGAGGTTACACTAAATAGTGACTTTAGCCTGAAGAAACCATTTTGTTCTGAAAATGTAGTTTTTTTTATATTTTGCGCGGTGTGCGTCACGTGTGAATATTTTTTCAGCAGAGCAGACATGCTATACACAGGCCAGGAGAAATTGATTTTTTTTTAATTTATTTTTTTACATAGTGGTGGTTCGTGGACTAGCAAATGCTAGTTATTTTCAGTGGATCATGGGAGTTATTACAGGGAGAGAGCGTGCGCAGGTTATGTAGTGCTGACAGGAGAATGCGCGCTAAAAGCAGTAATGTCAGGGCACTGTCTAAGCAGGACTAGTAGCAGTTAGTGCACGGAGACAGTCAGTTAGAGTGATGCTGATGGTACTAAACAAGTAAGTCCCCTGCTGCCCCCCTTCTCACTGACTACAGGAAGATTGACTCTTCACTTGTCACCAGGCCTAGACAGTGCCCTCTGCCCTGACTGGTCATCTGATCTTAGTGCAGCACGGCCTGTGGTCCTGCCTTTGGAACCATAGTACAGTTTGCTCATATGCCCCACCCACATTCTTCACTTTGCTGGGGATCGATCTGTCAAGCATGGTGCCGTTCCTCCTGCTGTGTCTGCTGTAAAACATGGAGCTGTGCAAGTGGCTGGGTATGTTTACTGCAAGGTAATGCCATATAAGTTATGGTACATGCAAGCACCATGTACTGTTTCTGCACAGATGGAATATGGTGTCTGCATATAAAAAAAGTGAAGAAATAGAACTCAGGGACTTTTAATTTCTTGTAAAATGCAAAATAAGAGTGTGAAACCTGCATGCAAAATTTTGACAGATGTTAAAAACAATTATGTATAATCTGAGGCACAATTTTATACTGTCAGGGGCAGAGGCTGGCACATTATTGTCAAAGTTAGGAAAAGCCACATATGTATATTAGCAAAGCCACTTATGTATATTTTTATATATTATTTTGCATAATGTTATTCTTCACTGGTGTTTTATATATATATATATATAATTATATTATATATTTTTATTTATATTTATGTGTGTGTGTGTGTGTGTTTTGTAAGCCTTGCTGAGCTTTTACTTTGGAAATGCTATGAAAAATAAAAAAAATATGTTATACCCCGAGCAAATAATATTATAACTAAAAATGGCCTTAAATTGTGTGTGTGGGGCAGTAGAATTTTGAGTGCCTAGGGCAGCACAAAACCTAAATACGCCACTAATATCTGTATATATTCATATACAGGTGAAACTCGAAAAATTAGAATATCGTGCAAAAGTTCATTTATTTCACTAATGTAACTTAAAAGGTAAAACTAATATATGAGATAGACTCATTACATGCAAAGCAAGATAGTTCAAGCCGTGATTTGTCATAATTGGTATGATTATGGATTACAGCTCATGAAAACCCCAAATACACAATCTCAGAAAATTAGAATATTGTGAAAAGATGCAATATTCTAGGCTCAAAGTGTCCCACTCTAATCAGCTAATTAAGCCATAACACCTGCAAAGGGTTCCTGAGCCTTTAAATGGTCTCTCAGTCTGGTTCAGTAGGAATCACAATCATGGGAAAGACTGCTGACCTGACAGTTGTGCAGAAAACCATCATTGACACCCTCCATAAGGAGGGAAAGCCTCAAAAGGTAATTGCAAAAGAAGTTGGATGTTCCCAAAGTGCTGTATCAAAGCACATTAATAGAAAGTTATGTGGAAGGGAAAAGTGTGGAAGAAAAAGGTGCACAAGCAGCAGGGATGACCGCAGCCTGGAGAGGATTGTCAGGAAAAGGCCATTCAAAAGTGTTGGGGATTTTCACAAGAGCCACCACACACAGACGGATCCTGGACATGGGCTTCAAATGTCGTATTCCCCTTCTCAAGCCACTCCTGAACAACAAACAACGTCAGAATTGCCTTACCTAGGCTAAAGAAAAACAGACCTGGTCTGTTGCTCAGTGGTCCAAAGTCCTCTTTTCTGATGAGAGCAAATGTTGCCTCTCATTTGAAACCAAGGACCCAGAATATGGAGGAAGAATGGAGAGGCACACACTGCAAGATGCTTGAAGTCCAGTGTGAAGTTTCCACAGTCTGTGTTGATTTCGGGAGCCATATCATCTGCTGGTGTTGGTCCACTGTGCTTCATTAAGTCCAGGGTCAACGCAGCCGTCTACCAGGAGATTTTGGAGCACTACTTTATGCTTCCTTCCACAGGCAAGCTCTATGGGGATGCTGACTTCATTTTCCAGCAGGACTTGGCACCTGCCCACACTGCCAAAAGCACCAAAACCTGGTTCAATGACCGTGGGATTACTGTGCTTGATTGGCCAGCAAACTCGCCTGACCTGAACCCCATAGAGAATCTATGGGGCATTGCCAAGAGAAAGATGAGAGACATGAGACCGAACAATGCAGAAGAGCTGAAGGCCGCTATTGAAGCATCCTGGTCTTCCATAACACCTCAGCAGTGCCACAGGCTTATAGCTTCCCTGCCACACCACATTGAGGCAGTAATTGCTGCAAAAGGGGCCCAAACCAAGTACTGAGTACATACAGTATGCATGCTTATACTTTTCAGAGGTCCGATATTGTTCTACAGGTATGTACAATCCTTGTTTTATTGATTGCATGTAATATTCTAATTTTCTGAGATTGTGGATTTGGGGTTTTTATGAGCTGTAAGCCATAATCATCACAATTATGACAAATCACGGCTTGAACTATCTTGCTTTGCATGTAATGAGTCTATCTCATATATTAGTTTTACCTTTTAAGTTACATTAGTTAAATAAATGCACTTTTGCACAATATTCTAATTTTTCGAGTTTCACCTGTAGATATATAGGTATAGATGTATATTTAAAAAAAAAATCATATATAAAATATTAATATATTTAAAAATAAAAATATTGTTTTTCTTCTCTGTGAAGAACATAGGAATGTAAAGTATTACCGCAGTTAGTCTACTGCAGCGTCGTGTTAGCGCACAAGTGATAAATAATATATATAAGTTTTTACTTTGAGCGCAGTTAGTTATCTGGCCCATAATACTTTATATAAAGGTTTCACTTAGACATTTGAGGCATTATGTTTGATTTGATTGAATATTGGCCTAAGATTATTAACATTAAACCAGGACTTTTAGTTAGTGTGCAAGTGGGAAAAAAAAATGAGTGCACCACTTGTAATCTGGCCAACTATCTAAAAAGATTGGTCAGTGTCATTCAAGGGAATCCCTAAAAACAAGTTTTACTGTGTGTTTCTGTATCTGAGGGAGAGAAACATATATTATACTTCAAAAAGTTTTAACCTGAATAGTTTAATGAGCTTTATATTATAAAGTAAAAACTATACTCAACGTACACATGAAAATTTTATTCATAATAAGCATTACAATTTGCATTTAAATTATGCAGCAAAATCATTATTGAAAGTACGCAGGAAAAAGATGTTTAACATAAACTTACCTTTTGTTTGATGCAGTTATTACACTAATAGAAAAAGGTAAAACTAGAAGAAAACAGCACAATTTATTTGTATGTGCTAAAAAAAAGTTCAATATCAGTAGAGTGCCCTCTGTTATATCTGCTCTCCTCTTGCGAGATTCCAGAGATCTTTATTGCTGTCTATTAGAGGCAACTTACCACTTGCTGGGACTTCCAATTTCACTTCTACTTTTTAAAAGAGAATTAAGTGAGGGCTTCCCATGTGAGGTTTGGAGTGCTATTTCACTGAATGCAGGTAAATTATAGACAATCTGTCCCTTCTAAATGAAGCCACCAATCAGCAAAAGCTACCTAGGTTCTGAACCAAAAAAGGGCCAGCTCCTAAGCTTATAGTCTTGTTTTTTTCAAATAAAGATACCAAGAGAACAAAGAAAAAATGATAATAGGAGTAATTTAGAAAGTTGCTTAAAATTGATTGCTCTATCTGAATCATGAAAGTTTAATTTTGACAAGACTATCCCTTTAAGCTGCTTAGTAAATTGAGCCTGGTGTCTTTACACAAGCTAAAAGTCTCTTTACAAGTCATTTCAGTATGAACTCTAATAAACTACTATTTACAAAAAACAGCCTTCATAATGATTGAACCTGTGAAGGGCATGTAATTTTAAACCACTTTCTAATATACTTTTATCATCATTCTTCTCTTGTTATTCTTACTTGAAAGCTAAACCTAGGTAGGCTCATATGCTAATTTCTAAGCCCTTGAAGGCCGCCTCTTATCAGAATGCATTTGACAGTTTTTCACAGCTAGAGGGCGTTAGTTGATGTGTTTTATATAAATAACATTGTGCTCAAGGATGTGGAGTTATTTAAGAGTCAGCACTAATTGCCTGAATTAGGCAATCTGCGATAAGGAGGCAGTCTGCAGAAGCTTAGATTCAAGGAAATTACACAGGTAAAAAGTATATTTGTATAAGAGTGTTGGTTATGCAAAACTGGGGAAATTTAAATAAAGGGATTATATGTCTTTTTAAACAATAACATTTTTGGTGTTTACTATCCCTTTAAGTCAAAACTGTCTGCCTTACTTTCTTTGCATTTTTCAGTATTTTAACATCATAACATTTCAAATAGATAAAATTAGTAACAAAAAAAAAATCGAAATAGCTAAATATTTTTGTGATAGCACAATCAAAGAAAATTGCACCATTATCACAATTTCCTGCAATTATGAGAGAAAGTCATTAGTAAGTCAGGCCCTTTGTCTCTTACAATATATATCAAATTATACAGAGCAGAGACAATTTAAGCCCTTCACAAAATCATAAAGGCTTGTTATTTAAACTGTTAATTATTTTGCACCTAATTTATTGTAGTGCTTTAATGATTTTTTTTTTAAACTGAGACATTAGCGTGAACTAAGCTATGAATGCATTTATAGTTTAAACTTTAAATAGTGTGGTGTCTATCATACAATTTAAATTTATAGGATCAATTGTATAAACTGCAAAAGAGTATTATTTGATGAAGATGTCAACCATTTTAAATAAAGCTTCATTTTTGTATTTGCATTTTTTATTTGTGCTATTTTTATTTCTCATCTGTGAGAGCATTGCTTGACAGATACAATTCACATTATTACACAGCTATTTTAATTTTAAACACTTTATTTTATTTGTGGGGGTCACAGATTTTTTTAAATATAGTTTATTGCAATTTTCCTCTGATTTCTAATTCTTTAGAAATTGGGTAAAATTACATATTTAAACAATGAGGCCTCATTGAGGCTAAACCTGCTACATATCCCTAATTGGTAACAGAGCTGTTCCATTACTCACAGAGCCAACTTATATATCTCCAGGAATCAATCCTTATTATTCTAGGATCTGGTCACTTAGCCTTGCGGACTACATGATACAGGATATTTTCAGCTTCTTCACAATCTCTGCAGCCTCAGCCAAACCCTCCTTTGTGCAAAATGTCCCAATATAACTGCCTTAGTGTAACTACCTGAGTCCAAAAATAATTTATTTTTTTCTGATATCTCAGTGATGACTCTACTTAAATTTATAAACTGCACATTTTACAGTATTGAGAGAATTCATGGATAGTGAGCAGTGAACCCTCTAAGGCTAGTTTTGTGAGCGGCCCAGAAATGAAACAGTTAATTAGAGCAATTAGCAACAAACTACACACTGCAGACTGCAGGGTGTGGTTCCCTAATTAACTGTTTCACTGCTGGACCTTTCATAAAATTGGCCTTATAGGGAATATTGATAGGGAGCATGACCTCTGTCAATAGGATGATCCTATGTCATTCCAAGCTCAGGAGGTACAAAATAGAAGCTCTGCAATAACCTACAATAACCACCTACCATTACCATATAAGATTTCTAATAATACTAATAAGACCTTATAAGATTTCTCTAAAAGAGAAACTTTCATACCTCTCCTGGTTCATCTTGGATCATCTCGCCATAGCAGAGAACTTTAGATCATCAAGCCCTAAATGTATCTAGTGTAGTAGCCCTACTCAGAAGGATTACTGTATTTTTTTATGCATCTTACATATTATTCCTGTAAGGCAACAAGCAGTACCATAGTGCCAAGGAGGAAGATAGGGAGTCTTCCTCTGCACAAGAGAAAAGGCATGGAGAATGACAGTCTTTTCCTTCACATTTAAATTTGAGTTTAATAATGAAATATTATACATTATAAATCCACTTTGATCAACTATACTTGTATATTGAAATACCTTATTGAAGAAAGGGGACTGGTATATCCTAAGCAGCAATCCTATGGATCTATATATATATATATATATATATATATATATATATATATATATATAATAAAACAACTTTTCATATTTTGCCCTATATGAATTTGTAATATAATACAGATATACATATAGGGGTAAATTCACTTCCTTGTGAAAAGTCTGTAACATTTTATTTTAATACAGGTAGCAAAAGCCAGGAATATGAATGGGTATTCAGAGGTTTTGGATACCTCTAAATGCAGAAGAAGACGGCCCTTTGTGCCGTTTGGCTATTTTCAGAGCCACATTTATTTTTGTGAAACATCAACACACTAAACTCTCTGGATTTGCACAGATTTTAGTGTGTTGCTATTTCACATGGGTAAATTCAGCTCCAAAAATAGCTGAACGCCATGAAGGGTCACCCTCTTCCGCATTCGGAGGTATCAAAAAAGTCTAAATGCCCATCCCTAGCCAGGAATTTAATTTATCACTATTCTACTCTAGAGTCTAGACTATATTGCAATTATTTACCACTTGTTTCCTGGCAACACACATAGTACAATGATTTACCTGCGGGCACGCTGTCTAATCACAGCACGACCGATTGCGCTATTAAACTCAATGTAGCTCGCTCCCGCTGTGGTCTGGTAGCGGGAGTGAGCTACATTGAGTTTAATAGCATGATCAGGCCGGCTGTGATTAGACAGCGTGCCATGATGCGCTTAGGAGAAAAAAACAGACCCGCTCAGTAGAGCCAGGTGCGGCGTTCTGTTTTCGTAGTAAAATATCTCTCTAGCCCTTTGCTGCAGAATTATATAACATTATTTGCTAGGTGTACTGCCCCTTTTAGCAAGTTTGGCTTTGTAGGCAATAGATACTACCTGTTAAATCACTGTATTCTTCATCTGAAAGTGCAAATCTAGTGCTCCATTTAAACAAATAAACAAATGCACAAAATACCAAAATTCGGTTCATTTTTCATATGGTTAAAACTGTCACCTTATGTCTTATGTAAGCAGGAAAGACTTCAATTGTAGATTTTACACTATTCAGTATTAGATACCTAGAAATTCTCGTATGGCACTTTGTGTGCATTTTTATATGTTCATTTCTCCTTTCTTCATTTTTCACTTTCCAATCAGACATATTGCACATATTGCACTACTCTTATTATTGTGGAACTATATTGGCATTACTAGAATTGTGTTGATGTCCATGTTTATATAATATTGTTGTATTATATTGTTTTATAAAATAGTTGATAATACTCGAAAACAATACTAGTACTTAGTACTTTTTCCTCCAATATTTTATTTATTCAACATTATATATTCTCATTTTCCCCAATTTCAACACTTTTATTGGTATTTTATTTGACTTTATTATCATTTCTAATCATCTAAATTTTTGTATATTTAAAAAGTATTTCCCTGTAACCATTTTATATATCGAGCTCATAACAAATACCAACAATGTAATCTTGTAGTACTTAATGTTTTTCATGGAATTAAAGGGAAGGAATAGACAAAATTAAAGTTGCATGATTCTGTGCATATCATTTTAAGACACTTTTAAATTTGCTTCTATTTTAAAATGTACTTTATTCTTATGGTATCTTGTTGAAAAAGAATGTGTACATATCCTACACTAGTGGGTGCTAGCTGGTGATAAGTGATTTGTCACTTATTTGTCACACATTTGTCTCTTGTCATTGACTCATCAAACATTTTAGCTAGGTCATAATAGTGCATTGCTGTTATGGAGCTGACTTCGCCATAATCCCTTACATAATGGATCATTTTTAAATCCCTTTAATGTATGCCTTGTAAATCCCATATGTTTCGTGTTGAGTTTATTACCATACATGAGCAACTCCTCAGGTTTCTCAATAATTTTATTTATTGCCCTTTGCCGCTTTATTTTCCTTTATTGATAACAATATAAATGTGCTTATGCAATCAGCATGCGTATATGTTATTTCTCGGCAGATTTGTATGCTTACTTGTGCCATCTTTTATTATTAAAGCTGTAAAATGCTGCAAAATAAAAAAGGGAACAAAGAGATGGTAGTTCCAAGTTACAAGAAAAATTACTATAATCATTATTTTGGAAACACCCATACATTGGCAAAATGGTTGATCTCCTTTCAAAGCTATAGAAGAAGAGACACTAATTAAAAAAAGCGGACTTCATGGGTAATCGTGAAGATTAACACTGTCGCTTTTAAAAAAATCAAATTGATGTCCTGAAGGAAAACGAACTAAGCCATGTAAAGTAGCTATTATGAAAATGTTTAGCCTTTGGAATGAAATTCAGGCAGCATTTGTGTTGCCAGATTTGTCAGCCAAAAACTCACTAAGCAGATTTGTCAGTAGCTGAGGCAATAATCTGTAAAACAGACATTGGCATAAAGATTAAAGATCAAGGGAATTATATTGCTTTTGTTACTGAACACTGCAATTCCTTTGTATTTAGTTTATTTTTATGTGGCTTGTTACTTAAGGCAAAGATCAGGGTTTAGTTGTTTAAATAAAGATGAATTCATTGAGATTTTTTTTTTAGCAATCCAGAAGAAACAACAATTTATACATGTTGTGAAAAAGCCTGTAGTTTCCCTAAAATATGTAATCAGATCACTGTTTCAACACACAGATGTTAATTCTAAGGCTAGGACTTCATAATTGTAATTTAAGTTACTTTTGCCTAAGGACCTGCAATCAAATTATTAGAGTGTTGCAGTGAGAGTATCTGGGTCAAAACTGCATCTTGCACAGGGGATTCACTTATATGATGAGAAACCTTAGCTTCTCCTGGGAAGCAATTGTACCATAATGGACTTAATAAGTCCTTGATTAGATATTCTCATGATTAGGTAGCAGAACTTAAGCACACAATATTTAGAGCTATTCTTTTTGTCCATATAATCGTTACATATAAAGAGTATTATTTAACAAACGTTCCCTGCAATAAAAGTGGTCCACTAAAAAGAAATTAAAAGCATAATTAACGTATTTGTATTATCACATTACTTTAAAATTTACCACTTTTTTTTTTTTTTAAAGTTTACAAAAGGATTTTTGCTTGAGACGTTTAGTTTAAACACTTTGCTGGGTTGCTTACTATGCTTACCTATAGTTTAAAATAAATTTATTTCTGTTTGACAATAAAGATTGTTTAAAATAAAATGCAAAATTTAAAAAAAAAAAAAAGTTTTTTTTTACAATATTATTATGCAACACTTTTTCTAAAAAATAATTAGTCATAAATTGCATAAGGGTCAAATCGCCATGACTTCATTCCCACCTTACCCAATAAAGACACAGACACATATTTGGAGGTATAAGACCGTGAAGCAAGGTCGCGTTTATTAAAACCTAACCAGGCAAACTCTAAACTTATTAACTTGGGAAGCTTAAGGCTTATCTATGGGTGGCGGCATCTGAGGCTAAACTATATTCTAAGCCAATCCATAATTTAGTATATATATATATACAACCAGCGTAGTGAGGTCACCGGCCCGGATTGGTTGTTGCAATGCTCCTGCTGAGCATTGCCCTTCAGAGGCTGGCATCATCCACAAGGGGTTTCTAGGTCAGCAGGCCCGCGGGGGGAGAGGCGTTACAAGCTGCGACTTGCAACATCATGCCCCTCCCATTAGCTTGACCACACCCTCGCGGAAACCCTAAAAATTATTTGGCCGGGACCCCGCCACGCCAGCCGATAATTTCTACTCTTATGCTAGCAAATTGCTCCATACCCTTTAGGGTCATCATTTAGGCGTAAGACGCACAACAAACACCCATGATGTGAAGCCAAAAATTACCACTTTGGACTTAAGATCAGCTAGCCTGAGTAGGCATGCCCCTGCCAAAGTCCTAACAAAACCACCCTAATGGCAGCTGTTCACTCAGTGCCGCCCCCCTTTCCTGCAAAAAATATCAAACACGTTAACAACAAGGGAGGGATGGGCGGGGAAAAAACCTTTCTCCAGCAGTTGCAGACAAGAAAGAGGAAGTATTCCAGCATCCATGCACTTTTATAACAGGTAAGAGTCCCCACCCCACATATTGCAACAATTGTTGCAAACTCACACACTGCACAGCTTTACATTTCAGTCAGGCAGCATAACCCTTAAGACGTTACATGCACAAATATGCCTTTCACTACCATAAGGGTCAAATCGCCATGACTTCATTCCCACCTTACCCAATAAAGACACAGACACATATTTGGAGGTATAAGACCGTGAAGCAAGGTCGTGTTTATTAAAACCTAACCAGGCAAACTCTAAACTTATTAACTTGGGAAGCTTAAGGCTTATCTATGGGTGGCGGCATCTGAGGCTAAACTATATTCTAAGCCTATCCATAATTTAGTATATATATATATACAACCAGCGTAGTGAGGTCACCGGCCCGGATTGGTTGTTGCAATGCTCCTGCTGAGCATTGCCCTTCAGAGGCTGGCATCATCCACAAGGGGTTTCTAGGTCAGCAGGCCCGCGGGGAGAGGCGTTACAAGCTGCGACTTGCAACATCATGCCCCTCCCATTAGCTCGACCACACCCTCGCGGAAACCCTAAAAATTATTTGGCCGGGACCCAGCCACAAGAGATACCACACCTGCCTCCCATAATGGAGCTCTTGCCGCCACACCTAGGGATAGCTAACTGACATGCCGCCTCAACGCGCCAGCTAGGTTAGCCAAAAATAGCTCTAACCCTTCTTCAGTTAAATGAACCCCGTCCAGCCTGTACAGCCGCTTGCAGTCCCCCAAGATGTTATCATGCCTGATCACAAAGCCACCTTCCTCCACGATCAACCTCCCCACATCTCTGTTCAACTTCTTCCGAATACGGTAGGCTGAACGGTGCACTCTCACATGCCGCCACTGCAAGCGCGCAATCACATTTGACCAGGCCACTCGTACCCCCGGGAAACGCACTTTCAACCAACGTACATCTGATTGAATGATGTTCACCAACTCCAGCACAGGCAAACTCCCCACATCATTTCCACCCAGATGCAACACTATCAACGAAGGCCGTCCCCAACGAAGGAAGGCCTCCTCCAGGCAACCTGGCAAATCACTCCACAACATTCCCCTTTTTCCCAGCCATCTAATGGAAACCGCATCTGGACGAAATCCCAGCTGCTGGCCGCCCGGGCGCTTCAAAGCGTGAATGGCCGCCCAGTGAATGTACGAGTGGCCGACTATCCACGCTCTACACGGAGGGGCTCTTACACCTAAAATCAACAAAAATTTTCATTACTAAGTCCACGCCCATTTTTTTAATACCCACCCCTCCCCTTTTTCACTATCTACACTTAACTCTGAAGGGGTCTAATGTATGTCCTATACCGTTTGGAACTCCACCTTCCCAGTTTCTTAATTTCCCGCTCTGACGCCCCAGCCGCAGCCGCGCTGGTGGCTGCTCCAATGCGAAAGGAGTGGGGAGCGATGAGCCCAGGGTCCAAGCCGACCCTCTTAGCGGCTTCCTCCAACACCCTCCGAAACTGGAATCTGGACAGGTTAGACCCATCCGCATGAATAAAAAACTGCCTTGAACTCCCTGGCCTGTTCGCCGAAAATTCAGAAGCGAGCCGGACGGGGCAACACCCCACAAAGTCCTGCTGCTGCATGGACAACCATACACCTTTCCTGTCTTGATCCGTCTTCGATCTAGGGATAAATAACAATAGCGCTTTCAAGTCAAACCTGACATGCTGCGCTTGGATACCGCAACCTACCGCCGACCTGGTTGGACTAACTATCTCGCCTACTCTCAGGGCCCCAAAGAAAGCAACCACAAACGCCGCCCTAAACAAAGCAACCTCATACTCATCTGTGCACACTTCCGGCAGCGCTGCCAATAAGGCCCCCAGCCGCTGAATTGTAATGGGCTCTCGCCGATCTGCCGACTTAGCCTCTATCCTGCCCCAGCCTTTCATTACCTGCCTAACCAGAAACGCATTCGTCCCATCCTGGATACCCTTCCATTTAGCGAAAAAGGATAAGGCAGCTAGCCTTCCTTGCATGGATCCTTTTCTACAGCCACTTTCCTTCAAACACACCATCCACTCAAGCAACAAAGCTGGCGATCCGGATTCTGCCGGAATGCCCTTACCCTTGAGGAAAACTTCCCATTCGGCCCAGTACTTGCCGTAGGCCTTCCAGGTAGCAGGTGCCAGCGACGCCTGAACCATTGAAGTCAATACGTCCCCCCTTCCGCCACCTGCCAAAGAAAGGAAGGACAAGGAGTACCCACCTCTGCTGCCCTTGGTGCCAGCTTTCTGAATGCCTCCCATTGGCCTCGCGACAACGCGTCCGCCAATACATTATCGACCCCCGGCACATGCCGCGCCGTAAAGTCGATGTTGTGCTGCAAGCACCGCAGCACCACCCACCGAAGGTAACGCACCACAATAGGGGAAGAGGCTGAAAGATTGTTGATAGCAAACACGACGCTCAAATTATCGCACCAGAATATTACATTCTGGTTTGCTAATTGTCGCCCCCATAACTCAATGGCTACGACAATAGGGAACAATTCCAGGAGAGTAAGGTTCCTAGTCCAACCCCTCTCCGTCCAGGCCACAGGCCACTCCCCGGCACTCCAGGCGCCGTTGAAGTAAGCCCCATAACCCTTTGCCCCCGCCGCATCCGTGAACAGATGCAAAGCTTGGCTAGAGGTCCTCACTTGCCTCCATAACAGGACCCCATTGAAATCCTTCAGGAACAATTCCCAGATTCTCAAGTCCTCCTTCATATCCGGAGACACCGCACATGACTTGCGGCTCCCGCTATCCCCTTTTAGAGGGCCCTCCAACCTCCTGTTGAATACTCTGCCCATCGGGATAACTTTGCATGCGAAATTGAGCAAGCCCAGTAAAGACTGCAACTCCTTTATCGCTAGCCGGTCCGCCGCCGCGGCCGAAGAAACCGCGGCCAGCATTCGCACCACCTTATCGTTTGGCAACCTGCACTGCCTTTCTAAAGTATCGATCTCGATACCCAGAAACGTCAGGCAAGTGCATGGCCCCTGGGTCTTGTCCTCTGCCAATGGGACCCCAAATTGCCCAAATAGTGTTCTCATCACCGACATGAGCCGCTCGCACTCGAGCGACCCAGCTCTACCTATCAGCAGAAAATCGTCCAAGTAATGGGCTATCCGCCCACCCCGCGCTTCTGAAAACACCGCCCAGTGCAAGAATGTGCTGAACATCTCGAAAAAGGCGCATGAGACCGAGCAACCCATTGGGAGACAACGATCCACATAGTAAGCACCCTCAAACCAGCACCCCATCAACCGAAAGGATGCCGGATGAATAGGCAACAAGCGGAAGGCCGACTCAATGTCAAGCTTTGCCAAGAGTGCCCCAACACCAGCCTGTTGCACCAAAACCATTGCTTGGTCAAACGACTGATAAAAAACTGAGCTAACCTCTGGGTTGATTGCGTCATTGACCGAATTACCTTTCGGGTATGACAAATGCTGAATCAACCGGAATTTCCCCGCTTCCTTCTTCGGCACAACCCCAAGTGGGGAAACCACCAAACCCTCCATGGGTGGCTCCCGAAAGGGGCCCACCATGCGACCTAAACTCAGTTCTTTGCCCAGTTTATCCCTCACTACATCAGGGTAGTCATACGCTGACTTGAGGTTCCGCTTCTGACGCGCCCCAACTACCGGACCTACCACTGGAATGAGGAAACCCTCCCGCAATCCGGCCAGGAGGAGATCCCCTGCCCTCCTGTCCGGGTACGCCCTGAGCCATGGCTCAAGGGCGGCCACCCTCAACGGCGTTGGTGCCCTTTGCCCCAGCAGCCCCTCTGCCGGCTCCGCGGCCCCCCGTCTCTTTTCGTCTAGCACATTCGGTCCCTGGATGACTAGCTCCACAGTATATGCAGGAGTGTCGAAAGGAGCAGTTCGCTCCCCGGTCACACTTCCCGTCGTTAAACCTCCAACACTCCCGCCCTTTCCTTTTGACTCCCCCCATCTGCCTACTCCCCCCGGCCCTTGCGCCTGCAGGGGGGGAGGGAGAGCGCTCCACACCCAGACGCTGCCATAAATGCACATCCGTGGTGCCAAAGGTCAGCAAAGGGTTCCCTACCATCTTACGCCTATAATCCGCGTCATAAGACCGCCACACCCCGTCCTTATACGTCTTATGTACGAACTCGATAGTTTCCATGTATTTTAACACGTCAACCCGCAGCTCAGGCTTCGCCTCCACTAGGCAAGAAGCCAAAACTCTAAAACACGTGCGCCACTCGTCCATTGTCTCCGGTCTCTTGACCTTTTTTGGACCTGAGCCGTCCTCGCTCCTCTCCTTGGCCTTATGGGCCTCCAGCAACAAATCGAAAATGTGCACATATTTGCCATCTCTAATTTTTTTGATCGTCTTAGCTTTAAGGTGAGAATGCAATGAGTGCACGCTGCAGGGGTAGGCATCTCCCTGCAGCGCCACTTTCCTGTCTGCCACCGCCAAGCTCACAGCCCCTGGCCCTACCTGCTGAACAACACCCCCTGAGCCCCCCATCTGCGCTCCCCCACCCAGAGCTAGCCTCGACTCCTGTCTCTGTTGCCCAGCTACCAACCTGCGAAGATATTTCAATACCCGTTTTTGAGGTTTAGACACTGGCCCTAAGGAGTCGTCACTCTCAGAGCCAGTGTCACTAGATGACCCACCCGCACCCTCCCCCAGCACCCCACACAATGCAATCTCACCTGCTCCTGCCGCCGCCGAGGGAAAAGCCTCCTGGCCTGGACCGGTCCTCTGAGACACTTCTCGCCTAGCATCCTGGCAAACTGCCACCACAGCATCCCCGCTAACCTGCGGAGACAAAACAGAATCGGGAGCACCAGGGATCAAGGAACGGGCACCACCCCCACCCACTACAGAACTACTTTGCAGGCCCCCCACCTGGGCCCCGGCTCCCAACTGCCCTGTTCCACCAGCCCCTGCGCTTCCCACCACAGGCCCGTGTCCACCCGCCCTTCCTCTGCCCACAACTCCCACATGACCGGGATCCACCCCCCCAGCGCTGACCTGAACTGTATGCTGCTGCCCCCCCATCCTAGATGGACCAGCGTGCGCCCCTTGGGCCAATATCGAGGCCAGCCTGAAAATTTCCCCCATCACATCCTGTTGTCCTCTCCCCAGAGGCTCATGCCCAACATGCGACCCACCAACCACCTGGTTACTGCCCACAACGGGGCCAAACTCCGGCCCACCACTTCCACTCACACTCGGCATTGCCATATCTGCCAGGCCCTCCCCGCCCCGGTGCCCCACACCAACAGGTCCCCCAGTGCCAAAAACCCCAAGGCCCATGGATGTCCCAGCCCGCGGCTCGGGCCCGCTAATGCCAGCACCCATATGCCTACCATGCGCCCCCACAAGTGTCTCCAATTGCCAAGTGCCTGACCCCACATGCCCCCTCACCGCCGCGGCCTATCCGGTGCTGCCCCTCCCGGATCCCCGGGCTCCCGACTCACCTTCCGCGCCTCCATCCGTCGACCTGACTCCGCCGCGCCCGAAACCGGAAATGCCGTCGCACGCGCGGCGCCCGGAAGTGACGTCAAAAGCGCGACTACCGGAAGTGACGTCACTCGCGCCTACCACCGACCGAAGGCCTCCACCGAGGGAAGAAGCCCCGCCCGCCGCTCCAGCCTGGACCACGCCGCCGACCGCCGGAACCCCCGCCGGACCACCGTGGACGATGCCGGACTGCTCCATACCCGCCGCGATGCCCGGACCTGCTCCCGCCGAAAGGGCCTGGATTAAGGCCACGACCGCCGCCCGTGCCGCCTCTGGGACAGGTAAGTTAGGTAAGTACCCGTCCCAAAGAGGGGCCGCAGACCCACCGGGGCCACCACTGACTGAGGGGGCACCCTGCAGGCCGTAGTGTCCGCCACCGGAAGCCACCGGGGTAGGGGGGGAACCCACTGGGCCACCAGGCGCAACCATGCGGTATAGGCCCGAAGGCCCGCCGCCTAAAGTTAGGCCCTCTTGCTCACCCTGCAACACGCGGGGTAGGCCCAAAGGCCTCCCGCTTGAAGTCGGGCCGACACCCACGCCCTGCGCAACTAGGCCCTCTGGCCCGCTCACTGACCCACGGCCCTGCGCCACGCACCCCTGATCCGGGCCTACCCGCCCCACACCCGGCCCCCCGCCCGACTCAAGCTGCCGGGCCCTAAACACCTCCGGGAGGCCGATCGAGCCAACCGGAGAATTTTCCACCCCCCGCCTCCCCCTGAACCCAACCCCGAATCCTCCAAATCTTCCCCCTGGGACCCCGGGAAAAGGGAAGGGGAGGAAGACACTCCCGAGGGCTCCCCAGAGTCCCGGGAAGGGGTGAGGCCCACCCCTTGAGAAGGGCTAGGGCCTACTACCTCACTAACCAAACTGCCACCTCTCCCCCTCACAGATACTCGCCGTGTCACTGGCGAAGACTCCCTCATCCGCTTTGGAGGAACAGACTGACGCCTAGGCCGCACCATTTTGCCAGCAAAAACAGAAAAAACCTTTCTCCCGCAGTTGCAGACAAGAAAGAGGAAGTATTCCAGCATCCATGCACTTTTATAACAGGTAAGAGTCCCCACCCCACATATTGCAACAATTGTTGCAAACTCACACACTGCACAGCTTTACATTTCAGTCAGGCAGCATAACCCTTAAGACGTTACATGCACAAATATGCCTTTCACTACCATTTTATCATGTTACATTCGTGCATTCGTATTATACCAAAACATCATCCCAAAATAAGGCATGGTTAAAAAAAAAAGAAAGCAGTTTCTGCATTAAAACAGATCTATAGTCTAAAACAAATTACAACTTTATTTATTCTTGTATACCGAAAGATTTAAAACACTATAAACATAAACAATAATGGTCAGATTACGCGTGGCCGTTAACAGTTATATGTGAGCCGATATCAGGTTTATCTTGGTGATGTTTGTGTGCGTCAGGTTTTTCGCTCATATTACAAGTTGAAATTAAACAAGATTGCTTGAGTGCAATTGAATTTAACGTGTATCGGGATAGCGTGAGCTCAGAGCTCTGATTAACTGTTTCGTTAAACAAAAAAGTGTCACAAAACACATAAAAAATAGATTGAAAAGTACAGATACATTCATAATAACAGCAGCTAATAAAAATGATTAAAAAACATTATTCCACAAACAGTTATAAGGGCTCAAAGATATGTGGTCTCATATAAATAACATATTCTGCTATGTGAAGAACATTGGAATTTTGGGTTTGCGCCCTGAGAATATGCGATCGGGTTTGCGCACGAATAGGTTGTTAGAATTCAATGGAGCAAAAAAAGTGAAAAAAAAAAAACTATGGGGAAATACGTTAATATGGTCGCAATGTTCTAACTTCAGCTTTTTGTTCGCATCAGGTTAGCGTGCAAGCACATTTTTTTTACTTTCAGCTTGTTATATGAGTGCTAACTGACGCTTACAAAAAGCTTACTTCTAAGCGCACTAGTGGGAACGATAAATAACGTTCCACTTGTAATCTGGCCCTAAATGTTTATAAAAGCTGGTGTCTATATGAACCATTACTAAGTAGATAAAATATACTAGTGCAGGGTTCATCAAACTTTTTTCCAAAGACCCAATGCCATGATACCACATATGTTTGTGACCCTATTATTATGTCTGGTCTGAAAACTGTGTGTCATACAACACACACACCACATACTCTGTCATTCAACACCCCCCTCCCCCCCACACTGTCATACAACACACACCCCACACACTGTCATACAACATACACCCCACACACACTGTCATACATTACACAGCCCACATGCACACTGTCATAAAACACACAGCCCACACACAATGTTATACAACACATACTCCACACAAAATGTCATACAACACACACCCCACACACACTGTCATACAACACACACCACACACACTTTCATTCAACACACACCTCACACACACTGTCATACAACACACACACCATACACACTGTTATTCAACACCCCCTCACACTGTCATACAACACACACCCCACACACACTGTAATACAACACACACACACACTGTCATTAAACCCCCCCCACACACACTGTCATACAACACACACCCCACACACACTGTCATACAACACACAGCCCACACACAATGTAATACAATACACAGCCCACACACAATGTCATACAACACATACTTCACACACACTGTCATACAACACACACCACACACACACTGTCATACAACTCACACCCCACACACAATGTCATACAACACACACACCCCACACACACTGTCATACAACACACAGCCCACACCCAATGTCATACAACACATACCCCCCACACACTGTCATTCAACACACACACCCACACACTGTCATACAACACACACCCCACACACACTGTCATGCAACACACAGCCCACACACAATGTCATAGAACACACACCCCACACACACTGTCATACAAAATACACCCCCCACACAATGTCATAGAACACACACCCCACATACACTGTCATACAACAACACACACACACACAATGTCATACAACACACACCCCACACACAATGTCATACAACACACACACCACGTACACTGTCATTCAACACCCCCCACACACACTGTCATACAACACACAGCCCACACCCAATGTCATACAACACACACACACCACACACACTGTCATTCAACACACACCCCCACACACTGTCATACAACATACACCCCACACACACTGTCATACATTACACAGCTCACATGCACACTGTCATACAACACACAGCCACACACAATGTCATACAACACATACTCCACATAAAATGTCATACAACACACACCCCACACACACTGTCATACAACACACACCACACACACTGTCATACAAAACACACCCCACACACACTGTCTTGCAACACACAGCCCACACACACTGTTATTCAACACTCCCCTCACACTGTCATACAACACACACCCCACACGCACTGTCATACAACACACACACACTCTCATTCAACACCCCCCACACAGACTGTCATACAACACACACCCCACATCCACTGTCATACAACACACAGCCCACACACAATGTCATACAATACACAGCAAACACACAACGTCATACAACACATACTCCACACACACTGCCATACAACACACACCCCACACACACTGTCATACAACTCACACCCCACACACAATGTCATACAACACACACCCCACACACACTGTCATACAACACACAGCCCACACCCAATGTCATACAACACATACCCCACACACACTGTCATTCAACACAAACCCACACACTGTCATACAACACACACCCCACACTCACTGTCATGCAACACACAGCCCACACAGAATGTCATAGAACACACACCCCACACACTGTCATACAACATACAGCCCCCACACAATGTCATAGAACACACACCCCACACACACTGTCATACAACATACACCCCCCCACACAATGTCATAGAACACACACCCCACACACACTGTCATACACCACACACACCACACAGTCTCATACAACACACATACACACCACACACACTCTTATAATTCACACACTACACACATTCTCCCACAGCACAAACACAGTAAAAATGGTGTTACGACACAGTAATGACTCCCGACCCATGGTTTGAAGAACCCTGTACAGGGGGAATCCTAAAATTCAACCAAAGCCCCCAGATCCTTGTATAAAGGGGCATCAAAGTCAAAATTAAACTTTCATAGTTCAGATAGAGTATGCCATTTTAAATGGGTGGACATCTTTTTAAATGGAGACCTAAAGGGTATCTTTTGAGCATACTCAAGAGTAACAATGCACCACTAGGAACTAGCTGGTGATTGGTGGCTACACACATACGTCTGTTGTCATTGGCTCACCACAAGTGTTCAGCTAGGTTCGTCTCAGTAGTTGTTGCACTGGACCTGACTTTAACTATGTGTTAAACTGAGAATATGCGATCAGGTTTGTGCACGAGTAAGGTGTTTATTCCCCCCACATTTTTTGCTCCTTTGACTTCTATGGCAGAATTCTAACTTTGGCTTTTTGCACGAATCGGTTAGTGCGCGACTGAAAAGTTTTTACTTTCAACTTGTAATACAAGTGCTAACCAACACCAAAAAAAATCTTACTTCCAGTGGAGTAAGAGCGCAAGCAAGAGTGTTAAATACCACTCCACTTGTAATCTGGCCCTGAATGTAATCTAAGAAGCCATAAATGGTCCGGCTCCTTAGCTTAGATTCCTGCTTTTTCAAATAGAGAACGAAGAACAAATGATAATAGGAGTAAATTAGAAAGTTGCTTAAAATTGCATGCTCTATTTGAATCATGAAAGAAAAAAATTTGGTTTAGTGTCCTTTTAACTGGGGGAGTGTTTGGGAAAAATCAGAATCTGCATGTTTGACATTGTATGATTAGATTTCTTTAGAACTACAAATGCATTGACTTGCCCATCTGAGCTCTTGCAATTCTTGTTATTTTCATTTATTTGTAAAGCACAACAAGAACCCATAAACAGTCAATAGTGGTACATATAAATAAAATAGACCAAACAGAACAAATTAATATAGAAAGAGAAAGACCTTGCTTCTATGAGCTTGTAATACACAAGTTGAAAGGTGTGGAAGTAGAATTTGCAAAATAGTTTATCATGTGGAAAGAGAGTACACCAGTTTGTGATGTAGAGGGGTTTAATGGTAAGCCCACCCTGCAACAGTCCTCAGTTGGTCACAGAAAGAGTTATCCAACCCTTTCCACCTTAACCAATTAGTCACAGTCTAGCCACTCCAAGCAAGCCAGTGACTTAGTTCAGTGGGTGCAAGGGTAAACAAACACTCTCATTTGTACTAGACCCAGAAAATGCCCAAATTCCTCTTTAATTACACACATGATAAACTCTATTTGCTACCTCCACCGTAAGATTATTATGTGCCAGATTATGAGTGGAGCTCAAATGTTTGTGCACAAGCGACATCGGGTTTTTGCGATCTTTTGCATGCAGGCTAAATTGCGCTTGTATTACAATTTGAAAGTAAACGCAATCGCTTGAGCACAATTCTAGTTAACGCTTGTAAGGTTAGCACGTACTCAAAGCCGTGGTTAACTGTTTTGCAAAACAAAATAGCTTCACAAAACACATTGTGAAGTACAATTACACTCATAATAACAACATCTAATAAACTTATTGAAAAATAAATTGCACACAAAAGTTATAAGTGCTTAAAGATGGTCCCAGGTATTAGAAAAAAAGGCAAAGAGCTTTAACATTGAGATACATACATATACATCTCTAAAGATGTACAGTATATATATGTATAGATACATTTATGTCTATACTAGTCGGTAAGCTTGCCCAGAGGGCAGTCTATGTGTTGTTAATAAAAAAATAAAAATTTAACTACAGAAAAAAATAAACAAATTATCAAAAATAAAAAAATTAAACCTAATCTAATGATGAACTACTAATAGCCCTTAAAATGGCTTTTTGTAGGGCATTGCCCTAAGTTAAACAGCTCTTTTGCAGTTACAAAAAAATTCTAAGTCGCCCATAACAGTAAAACCCACAAACCCACCAACTCCCCCCCCAAAATAAATAAACCTAACACTAAAAAACCTAAACTATCCATTGCCCTTAAGAGGGCATTTGTATGGGCATTGCCCTTAAAAAGGCATCAGCTCTTTTGCTGCCCATCCCTAATATAACATAAAAAAAACTTAAGTCTAAAACCCCCAAAAAATAAAAATAAAACCTAATCCCTATGAAAATAACCCCCCCCCCAATAAAAGCACCCCCTAATCTAATGCTAAACTACCCATAGCCCTTAAAAGGGCTTTTTGTAGGGCATTGCCCTAAGTTAAACAGCTCTTTTGCAGTTACCAAAAATTCTAAGTCCCCCCTAATAGTAAAACCCACCACCCACCAACCCCCCCCCAAAATAAATAAACCTAACACTAAAAAAAAAACTAAAGTATCCATTGCCCTGAAAAGGGCATTTGTATGGGCATTGCCCTTAAATTTAGCTCTTTTACTAAATGCCCACCCTAATCTAAATAAAAAAAACCAAAAAAAAAACCTGTCTAACTCCCAAAAAATAAAAAAAAGTTTAAATTAATCTAAAATTACAGAAAATAAAAAAATCTAATATTACAGAAAATAAAAAACAACATTATTAAATTTTAAACAATTATACCTAATCCCTATGAAAATAAAAAAGCCCCCCAAAATAAAAACACCCCCTACTCTAAGAATAAACTGCCAGTAGCCATTAAAAGGGCCTTTTGAAGGGCATTGCCCCAAGATAAACAGCTATTTTAAATTAAAAATACACAAAGTCCCCCTAACAGTAAAATCCCCCCCAACAAACCCCTCAAAATAAAAAACCTAAACTACACATTGCCCTGAAAAGGGCATTTGTTGGGCATTGCCCTTAAATTTAGCTCTTTTACAAAATGCCCACCTTAATCTAAATAAAATTTAAAAAAAATGAAAAGAAACTAAGTCTAACCTCCAAGTCCGGCAGAGAAGGCCCTGTCCCATGCGGTGAAGTTTTCTTCCAAGCGGCTACCTCTTCTTTCTTCTTCCAGGAACAATCCGGTGCGGAGCTGAAGACCGATGACCGCGGAGCTGTAGACCAACAACCCTGGAACTGAAGACCGGCAACCGCAGAGCCATGGAGCATGGAGGATCCTCTTCGTACGATCGCCACCGTACACTGGATAGTGAATTCAAGGTACGAGATTAAAGATGGCGTCCCTTGAATTCCTATTGGCTGATTTGATTCTTCAAATTCAAATCAGCCAATAGGATGAGAGCTACTCGAATCCTGATGGCTGTTCAAATCAGCCAATAGGATGAGAGCTACTAAAATTCTTCACCACCCTGCCATTTGCTTTGCAGCATCCAGGTGAATTATTTTTGCTGCGCGCGCAGCCAACATTCTGTTGGCTGCCTCGCGCTGCCAACATTCTATTGAGGATGCATGCACAACTCCCGACAGCGACGGACATGTATACATATGTATTTATGTACAAACAGAAAGAGAAGCAGTCTGCCAGGAATAAACCAGGAATAAACAACAGCTCAGTGGCTTGTTCTATGGCCCGGGTTACACCTGGGAGTAGCTTCTTTTGCCTAATTGTACTTTACACAGAGTAAAACCTTCCTGAAGTATAATCGGTCTGATCCCACCTAACAAGGTCAGTCCAGCCCCAAAATACAAGGCAATTATCCTCTGAACAAGGAACATGGTAACCCCAGATGATCATTTATATATGTATTTATGTATTTAAATGTATATATATATATATATATATATATATATATATATATATATATATATATATATATATATATGTAAAATAGGGGAAATGACGGAGGGGACGCAACTGCTAAGAGCTAATAAGTAGTGACCCACCAGTTCTTGGACAAATACCGGTATGGCCTCAATATGACTTAAATATGGTGCAGACCCTTAAAATAAATTATATGGGTTTTAAGACAGAGAAAAAACCTGAACCTAGTATATCAGGATGAAAGACAGGGAATTCAGCACTCTTTTCAAAAAGTTTTTTATTTAGCTCATCAAAGTAAAATGAGGGGTATCCCAAAAAAAGAATAAACTTGAGTGGCCACAAGAGAGGACAATCTCTAGCATTTATTTAGCGAAACATATTGTTTCAAAAATACAGATACAATATGTCTATAACAATAGACCAAGAAAGAAATTGTACATACAACAGAAAAAATGAACACAAAATAATAAAACAAACCTGACCGGTCAGGGGTTAGCGTGAATACCTGAACTTTGTACATATACTGACATGGAATTTCAACAGGTATACCTATATTACAGAAGATAGCTAAATTTGCTGTCAATTATCATGTCAGACAGAGATATCTCAATGTGTGAATGGTGAAGTAACTATATTTCACACGGAGCCTTTGTCATACTACTACACCCAGCTGCGAACGGCACCTTCAAGTATAGGGTTAATTGCCGGGCAGGTATAAGAATGGGATCTAAGTAGATACTGACATTTGCGCCCACAGAAGTATGGTGTAACTATGGGCAATACATATAAGGCATATTTTTATATTGTGCATACAAATAAAAAGGGAGATATATTAGTGAGACACACTTTTTAAACTACTACACCCTACTGCGTGCGGCACCTTACGATATAAGGCTTAATGCCGTGCAGGTGTATAGATGGGATCTAAGTAGTTAATAGTGTATCTCATAATATGTACATTCGTCTGTTAGTAAGCAGGAAGCAAACAGTATAGGCGTAAGCATGGAACGTAGCTCAGCAGGAATAAGTAGCAGGCAGATAGTAGCATATATTTCTGTTAGTTGCTAGACAGTCCCGTGCAAGCAGTCTTAAATGCATGAGGATGAAAAGTTCATGATAGAGATGGTAAGCATAAGTGCAAAGTGGGAGACTGCACGGTAGTTGTGCTTAGTAGTGATGTTATTTCGAGACTTGTAGTTTTACCCTTGCAACCGGGTAGCAATATCCAGTTCTTATATAGATGTGCCTATTTATCAGGCAAGACTTATAATGGCATACGACCTGTTTCCTGCTCAGTCCCAGGACTATTGTATGGCAAGCAGTCCTTTGTGGATCCCCAAATCCATCTTACAGGAGATCCTTCATGAGCGTAAGTTTGCAGAGCTGTTAAGTTCAGTGGCGTTCACACGAACCTCATGTTCCGTGTCGGCTTGTCCAATGCCGACGCGCGTTTCACCCGCTGGGTGTGTCGGGCTTCGTCAGGGCGTAATGACGTAGGGAGCTTCTCCTCTCCCTTTTAAACTTAAGAAAAACCACGCCCCTATTAGAAAGCTATAGAGCTTCATAGTGCTAGACAGGATATTTGAAACTTAACGGACATACTATATATTACCCAAATTCTGGTGGTATTAAAAACATAGCAAGTCTGGTTCATAACGTAAGTGAAAAGTTATATACAAAAGGAAATAAAAAACTTTATATGTACAAAATGAGTTATAATTTGGTCATGCATGTTGTAAGGTAAATATGAGAAAGTTACCAAATGGAATCTACGCTAAAGCCCTGCGTACAAAATACTCAGTTGAAAAAATATATCATATTGCCATTCTATAGTACTTGTATGGAGATGGTGCTTAATTGAGTATTTTGTTATATCACTGTATGGTACACAAATATCTGAGAACGAGAGTGAGGTTAAGAAGACATTTATGCCTTACAGAAAGCAGGCCATGTCTATCCTATCGTTTAAAGGACTGCTTGCCATACAATAGTCCTGGGACTGAGCAGGAAACAGGTCGTATGCCATTATAAGTCTTGCCTGATAAATAGGCACATCTATATAAGAACTGGATATTGCTACCCGGTTGCAAGGGTAAAACTACAAGTCTCGAAATAACATCACTACTAAGCACAACTACCGTGCAGTCTCCCACTTTGCACTTATGCTTACCATCTCTATCATGAACTTTTCATCCTCATGCATTTAAGACTGCTTGCACGGGACTGTCTAGCAACTAACAGAAATATATGCTACTATCTGCCTGCTACTTATTCCTGCTGAGCTACGTTCCATGCTTACGCCTATACTGTTTGCTTCCTGCTTACTAACAGACGAATGTACATATTATGAGATACACTATTAACTACTTAGATCCCATCTATACACCTGCACGGCATTAAGCCTTATATCGTAAGGTGCCGCACGCAGTAGGGTGTAGTAGTTTAAAAAGTGTGTCTCACTAATATATCTCCCTTTTTATTTGTATGCACAATATAAAAATATGCCTTATATGTATTGCCCATAGTTACACCATACTTCTGTGGGCGCAAATGTCAGTATCTACTTAGATCCCATTCTTATACCTGCCCGGCAATTAACCCTATACTTGAAGGTGCCGTTCGCAGCTGGGTGTAGTAGTATGACAAAGGCTCCGTGTGAAATATAGTTACTTCACCATTCACACATTGAGATATCTCTGTCTGACATGATAATTGACAGCAAATTTAGCTATCTTCTGTAATATAGGTATACCTGTTGAAATTCCATGTCAGTATATGTACAAAGTTCAGGTATTCACGCTAACCCCTGACCGGTCAGGTTTGTTTTATTATTTTGTGTTCATTTTTTCTGTTGTATGTACAATTTCTTTCTTGGTCTATTGTTATAGACATATTGTATCTGTATTTTTGAAACAATATGTTTCGCTAAATAAATGCTAGAGATTGTCCTCTCTTGTGGCCACTCAAGTTTATTCTTTTTTTGGGATACCCCTCATTTTACTTTGATGAGCTAAATAAAAAACTTTTTGAAAAGAGTGCTGAATTCCCTGTCTTTCATCCTGATATACTAGGTTCAGGTTTTTTCTCTGTCTTAAAACCCATATAATATATATATATGTATTTACAGACATATATACACATATAAATACATAAATACATATGTATACATTTATAGACATATATAGAAGTGCATTGGAGCCCTTTGCAGTTAAGTAACAGAAAACATGTAAAATCATATTTTGCAATATTCATTTTTAATAAAGTGTTATAGTGTGTATTTACTGTAAATATTTAACTTTCCAATGCTCTGCACATAGAAGAATATGTTCTATGTATTTATAAAAAGATATTCCTAAATATATCTGTATATATCTATACCCGTATATAATCATATATATAGGTATAGATATATATTGTATCAAAATACCATCATATGTATATAGAACCTATTCTGCATTTTGAAAAACAATGGAATGAAAATTTTAATTTCTTCATGTTAGGCTAGCGAGCGAGCAGAGTGTTAGTTTTTCTTTTTTTCAATCTATAAAACACAATACTGTTGTTACTAGTCTCTTTGATAACATGGAAAAGATATTAGACAAAGATAAAAACTTAAAGGGACACTAAAGTCAAAAGTCAGCACACAATTTAAAATAACTTGCCAAATCAGGGCTAGATTACAAGTGGAGTGCTAATTTATCGAGGGCCCACAAACTGAAAAATTCACCCGTTTATGGGCATGTGATAAATAACCAGCCATTAAAAGTGGCTGGTTAAGGAAACATACAGCGAGATTGGCAGGGATGGTGGCTTCCTGTGGGAGGAGCGTGTAGTAGACATGCACGCTGTCGCTCAGTGAGAGAGAGCAAAATTCAAACTGGCCCCACCACGAATCTCCTATTGCCGAAGTGAGAGACCGGCCTGGGGAGAGTAAACAACCGACAGCTGGAAGTACACCTGACTAAAATTGGGCCGCCTGGTATCGTCCATCAGTATAGCATCACTGCAAAGAACGAGCACTGAACAAAGCAGCAGCGGATCAGCCCGACACCCCCAGCAATTACTGTGAGATTCTTGCGGGGACATTACAGCGTGGATTGCGAGTGGCAAGCAGAAACAACTATCCGGCCGGTCCGGGGAACAGAAGGGAGGTGTCCCTGCTGGAGCCGGTAAGCGGCGGGATAGTAGGAAACGCCAGCGCACAAAACAAAGGGCAGGACGGCAGACAAAGAGCTGGATGTGCAAGTATAATGGTTATATACACTTGCTTTAGAATGTATTTGTCTGTGTGCCTTCATGAAAGGTGAACTTGACTAGGAAAAGTATAACGTCTGGGAAGGGGTACGAAGACAGCTGCACCTGTGAGGTTTGGTTAGGCGGTCCTGTTTCAGTGGCGGGGCAGCAAGGGAGCAAAACTCAAAGACTAACAGCCCCAAGTTTCTGTCACCCTGTTGGATATGAGACATATAATCACAGCCTACAAAGATAAAATTAGACATTGAGCTCAGATATGAGACATTGAAAATGCATTTGAGATTACAACAGGAATCATAAGCATTACAGAGCTGGGTCATAGACCAAACTCTGCAGTCGATAGAGCCATATACTGGGTATTAGAGACTTATAAACTGCAGCTTTTTAATTGGAGGTCATTAGCTCTGGCTCCTTCATCTTCAACATTCGCTTAATTAAATCAGGATTTGTGAACAAGAGTTTTTTTTTCATCCCTACGGGTAAAACTGTTAAGAAGAGAAGGTTGTGAGGGGGTAGAACTGCGCATAACATAATATCCGACTCTCCCCCACGGATAAAGTTTACCATGTAGAGGACTTTTTTCAAGCAAACCCTGTTTATTGTTTCTGTATAATTTTGTAATGTATAAGCTACTAGGGCTTGTAAATAGTTTGTACTAGTCATTTAAGAATATAACCAATTGTGATTCAAGTTTGTTATGCAGCAGAAGACGTAACCTCATAAATTGAGCTGAGGTGTGTTGTTAAGGCAGAGATACTGAACAGGGTTAAAATCTGCTGTTTTAAACACAAACGCCTTGCAGACAGGATTGTATTACTGTATTTGTACATTTAATCCGGTTATCGGATACTAAAGGAAAATACCACAGAATTATATAAGGTGTTTAGAATCTAAAAAATATGTGGTAACGAAGATAGCAGGGGAGAAAAGTAGCTGAGGTTATCAAACAGCAGCTAAATTTCCATGGTATAAAGTTTTGAAACACAAAACACTTGTAGGTTGATTAGACTCCCTAGCGGGAACCTATTCATTTTAAAGAAGGAGAGGAGAAATTTTTTTTTTTTTTTTTTTTTTTTTTACAGCAATCGCTGTACACAAGATATAGCACTCAGGTAAATCTGTGACTATAATATTACACACTTGACACCTCACTAGGACTCCCCTACGGGAGAGATACCTCTGTTAGTGATCACTTAATACAATTACTATTGTTGTATTTAGATACCACTATTATCACTTTCTGATAAATTATTGGAATCCAATTAATTTAGTTTTCTTAACCCTCACCCCCACACACTTTTTTTTCTTATACACAAATAACACACTTTTTATATTTCATGGAAAAGTACATTCCTAACCTTAAAGTTAGGTCCCCCGCGATGCCCCCTAAGAAAGATAAAAAATCTAAACCAATAAATGAGCCAGGTTTAGAAGAAGGTACAGAGCCCCAGATATCAGGGGTAGAGAAACAGCTGACACTAAATCAACTTGCAGAAATGATGCTGCCCCAATTTGAGTCTGTCAAAAGAGAGATCGCCTCGTTATCCTCAGAGATTAGATCTTTTTCAAATAGAATCCTTGAAGTAGAAGAAAGGATCTCAGGGGTAGAGGATAGGCAAAACATACATGACACAAATTGGACCAATTATGAGAACAAGATAAAAATAATGCAATCCAAGATAGAAGACCTGGAAGACAGGTCTCGTAGGAATAATGTCCGTATTGTTGGGCTACCAGAGACAAGTGAATATAGAGATCTAGTGTCTTTTGCCACAGTAACCTTGCCACAATTACTAGGTATGCAGCTAACAGAGGGAATTCAAGTTGAAAGAGCACATAGAACAGGCCCGATAAGAGAGACCCAAGATAGCAACACGCGCCCAAGGATGGTAATAGTCAAGTATTTAAATTTTCAACACAAAATGCAGATTATGAGACAGTATAGAAAAATCCAGGGGTTTAAGATAGGTGCAAAGCCGGTCTTTCTGTTCCAGGACTTCTCAATTGAGACGTCCTTGAGGAGAAAGGCAATGGCACCATTCTGCTCAGAGCTGATCAAGGCTGGGATTCAGGCCAATATGCAGTATCCAGCAAAAATTGTTATTTCCTCAGATGGTAATACAGTAGTACTAAACACAGTTATGGAAGCAAAGAAATACTGTATTGAAAAGGGTCTAGAAATATGACAAAATGAATATCTCTGGATCTTCTTTTACATAGCATTTTAGATAAATAATGTTGTGGTTATATGGTTATAGCTGCGAAGCTCCTTTTCTTTTTCTCTTCTTTTCCTCTTTTTTTTTTTTTATTTCTCTCTCTTATTCTCTTTTCTTTTTTCTTGCTTAGACTCGCCATGTATGTTGATTTAATCATGATTTTATTTATACACTACAGGACACCGATAGAGGCCTTGAACACCCGATCCCGTATGATCTCGGAAGTGGAACAGGGCCGAGTTTTGGTCAGTACCGGGATGGGCAACCGCCGGGGAACACCAAGAGCGGTAGTCATGACGGTGCAATTGGAAAGGTGTAATATATTCGCGGACAGTAAGGTATGAAAAGGGGTTTTTTCTTTTTGGTTCATGTTGATTGTAGACAGTTTATACACATTTATTTTATTATGGTTTTTAATATAAATAATAAAAGTAAATGTTGAAGTTTGTATCTTGGAATGTGGGGGGAATTACCTCCCCCATTAAAAGAAAGAATGTGTTAAAAATGTTAAAGCAGCACACCCAGATGTCATATTATTGCATGAACTACACTTGAAAAAAGTAGAGATCCAAAAATTGCATAATTATTGGATCACCGAGATTATAGCAGCTCCCTGTAATAGTAGAAAACGGGGTGTTGCTATAATGTTCAATAGAAAGCTGACATATGAGGTCAAGAGTCAAAATTTGGACCCGAAAGGGAGGTTTATGTTCGTAGAAGTTGAAATTAACAACCGAATGTGGGTGCTTTGTAATATATATGGCCCAAATGAAACTGAGCCAGAGTTCTGGCCGATAATTAAAAATAAATTGATGAAGTATTTAGGACAAAACATAATAATGGCGGGCGATTTCAATTCTACGATGTGTCCTGAGATAGATAGACTACGATCCAGAGCTATTAGAAAACATAACAGAGAGGCTAAGATTTTAAGGGATATGGCCAAGATGTTAAAACTACGGGACATATGGCGTCTACAGCACCCGGATGAGCGTGGGTTTACATGCGAATCCAAATCAGTTAATAATTTCTCACGCATTGACATGTTCCTGATACATGAGGGACTACTGGTATTAGAAATTGAGTCACATATAGCAGAAATAATTATCTCAGATCATGCATTAATCACGTTACAGATCGAAGACCCGAGTATAAAAATGAGTAGTAGGCACACGTTCAGCTTCCTTAAATATTTGTACTTAGATGATAAATTCAGAAATTTCCTAGTAGAAAAATGGAAAGAGTATTACAGTCTAAATTGTTCAGATACGTGCCGTTCCGAAGTATTGTGGGAAGCAGGGAAAGCAGTTCTGCGTGGTGAAATTAAAAACTACATGGTCAAACGGAAGAGAAAGCTAAAAGCCAGGGAAATTCAACTGTCCTGTCAACTTAATAATGCGTACAGAAGGTACATAAATACACCAAATAGTTTTGCTTGGAAAAGATATAAAATTGCTAAAGCTGAGCGTGAGACCTTCCTCAGAGAGAAATGGGCAAGGGAGGATATTCGCATAAGAGCATTCTGTCAGGGATACCAGGGGATAGCTACAAAACAGCTCGCTAAATTAATCAAACACAGGAAAAGCAATAACCTGATACCACTTATCAAAGAGGGGAATATAAGGTTAACTTCAACAACAGAGATAAGAGAGGCATTCTATAGGTTTTATCAGAAACTATACTCTGAGGTAGAAATAGATCAGACGAAAATGGCGGAGTTCTGTCAAAAGATTCAAGTCCCCTCAATCGATACAGCTGAGTTAGAACAATTAAATAACCCGATAACAGAATGTGAGGTTAAAAATAAGATAGACAGACTAAAAAACAATAAAGCTCCGGGTCCTGATGGACTCCCGTCTGAATTTTATAAAATTATTAAAGATTATGTCGCTGGTATATTGACAAAACTATATAATGATTATTTCATACATGGGAATTTAAATTCAATATATTTTTCTGATTCCATAGTGACATTAATCCACAAGAAAGGGAAAGCTGTAGACGAAATGGGATCATATCGCCCAATTTCACTCCTGAATCAAGACTATAAAATATTAACATCAATTATAGCAAAGAGACTGAAGAAGGTGGTGAGCAAACTAATTCATCATGATCAATCTGGATTCATTCCAGGGAGAAACCCTGTACGGAATATGCGAAGGGTATTAGTTATTCTAGATCATTATTTTAACAAGATACAAAGACTTAATAATAATTCACAGGTAGATATGGCGATGCTCACGATCGACGCAGAAAAAGCGTTCGACTCCATCATTTGGGAACATTTATTTACGACTCTTAAGAAATTCGGGTTTGCAGGTAATTTGGTGCAGATAATCAAAAAGATATACACTGCGCCACGGTCTCAACTGCTACTTAATGGTGAACTATCCCATTACTTAACTTTACAAAGAGGCACTAGACAAGGGTGCCCCCTGTCACCCTTGCTCTTTGATCTTGCACTAGAGCCGCTAGCTGTACTAATAAGGCAAGAAGTAAGGGGTATAGAATTAGGAGGACATAATGTGGTAATTTCTCTATATGCTGACAATATCATGTTATTTTTACAGCATACTAAAAAAAGTATCCCTAGATGTCTGGAAATAATTAATAATTTTACAACTTTTTCAGGATACAAAATTAATAAAGGAAAGTCAGAATTGCTGTGGATAAACCAAACTAAAGCGAGTCTTTCACAACACGGGTTCACAGTTGTAAAATCATTAAACCACCTAGGTATTAAAATAAGCAAAAATCCTAATGACTGGTATAGTCTAAATCATTCTGATTTCTTTGACAAACTAGAGGATAGACTAGGTAAGTGGAATGTACGATACCTATCGCTTTCTGCAAAGATAGTTTTAATAAAAACAATTGTTTTTCCCAGGTTATTATTTTTAATGCAAAATCTACCTATATTACTAAAGAAACAAGATGTAGCAAGGTATAATAGAATATGTGCGCATTTTATTTGGGGGAAAAAGAGAATTCGTGTAGCGACTGAGAGATTGGTTCAAAGCAAAAGATGGGCGGGCTTGGCCTTGCCGGATATTGTGAGATATAATATAGTTGCTCTTCTGAAATTTGGAGTGGACTGGCTAACGGAAGCCAATTATGTGACTTATTATGACTTAGAAACCACACTGATAGAACCCTTTGACCTCAAGGCGATTTTGCATTATCCAGTTAGGGATCTGCCCAGTAACGTCAGCATTCATTTGACTTTTGTAAATGTTATACGGGCATGGCAGAAATTTTGCGGACTAGTTGGGCAAGAATTTCAGCTCTCAAAACATTTACCATTTATTGGTTCCCCGGATTTTATACCAGGACTTTATGATAATACAGCGTTCAAAATTTGGCGTAAGAAAGGATTGCGATATTTCATACAGTTAGTTCAGGGTCAAGGGCAAGTCTTGCAAACATTCGAAGCATTGGCCAGACAATACAACTTACCGATGAAAACCTTCTATGCCTATCTGCAAGCTAGAAGTTATCTCTCCAAACCCCTGCAAATATTCAGATTTTTGTGGGATCCAGGGATTGAGACAGGAGTGAAATTGTATGCGAGTGGGAAAAGATCAATATCATATTGGTACACATTATTATTAAATATATCCGGGCAGGCACAGATTAATAAAAGGAAATTGTTTCTTACTAAATATATTAATCAATTCCAAATTGAAGATATCGTCAGGAGCATAAGACTGGCAAATACCGCCTTGAATGTAACCAGCTGGAAAGAATCACAGTTCAAGCTCCTAAACAATTTTTATCTTACTCCAATGCGAATAAGTAAATGGGGACAACCAAATCAAAAGGGGAAATGTTTCAAGTGTCAAAGAGAGGGAGCAGACTTACCACATTGTATATGGGAATGCCCTAAAATACGTCAATTCTGGAGTAAAATCCAATTTTGGGTGAACAGGTATTTAAGTATAGAATGGGTCCCCCAACTACGACATATCTTTCTTTTAAGAGAATATGGTCAACATAAAGGTGAGGGCCAACTAATTAATATGACCATTTTGGCAGCCAGACATATGATATTTGTGAAATGGGGAGCATCAGAGGTTCCAACAATAGCGGAGTTCGTCAACATTATTAAATTACAAATGATTATGGAAAGACACTATTTGACAGGAGGAACAGAAAAAATAATAAGGAGCTTCTTTGATAAGTGGAAGAGGGTAATTTTAGCATGGCCCCAACAGGCCCAGATCCAATTTATTTCACCACTTAAACAGAATTAAAACCAATTTTATGGCATTGGTAGTAGGGGAAGTCCTTCCGACACATTGGCTTTAGTGCTTCTTTGTCAGGTACGGAATGGCATACGAGTGTAAACTGAGGCATAAGATAATGTTCATGGCGAGGTTTCCTCCCCCTTTTTTCCTTTTTTTTTTTTCTCTCTTTTTCTTTTTTTTTTCTTCTCTTTCTTTCTTCGCTATTTCTTCACTTTCTCACTATTGCCGAGTAGGCAATAGAAATTCCTTGAATAGGAATGGTAATTTTTGGATCAGATATTTAGATAGAAAGCTGTGTTTGCAAGTTACATTGGGAAATATATGTTTTATACTCTTTTGTTCTTTGTAAATAGGATCATTTTTTTGATGTTATGATATATGAAGCTCTCAATAAAAAATATTTAATTAAAAAAAAAAAAAAAGTGGCTGGTTATTACTACTGCAAGCTTGTGGTAGCAATTACAGCTCCGAAAATCAGATATCTGATTTATTTTCCAAAAGTGATCCAAAATAAACTATATTTTAGATTTTTTGTAAAAATTTTTAGAATTTGGTACAATTGTTTTTAAAGCAAACATGAGTTTTTTTCCAAACTCTACGAAATATAATTTACAGGTTAATGTCTTAACTTAGGCCTAGATTTAGAGTTCGGCGGTAGCCGTCAAAACCAGCGTTAGAGGCTCCTAACGCTGGTTTTGGGCGCCCGCTGGTATTTGGAGTCAGTGATTAAAGGGTCTAACGCTCACTTTTCAGCCGCGACTTTTCCATACCGCAGATCCCCCTACGCCATTTGCGTAGCCTATCTTTTCAATGGGATCTTTCTAACGCTGGTATTTAGAGTCGTTTCTGCAGTGAGCGTTAGAGCTCTAACGACAAAATTCCAGCCGCCTGAAAATAGCAGGAGTTAAGAGCTTTCTGGCTAACGCCGGTTTATAAAGCTCTTAACTACTGTACCCTAAAGTACACTAACACCCATAAACTACCTATGTACCCCTAAACCGAGGTCCCCCCACATCGCCGCCACTCGATTAAAATTTTTAACCCCTAATCTGCCGACCGCCACCTACGTTATACTTATGTACCCCTAATCTGCTGCCCCTAACCCCGCCGACCCCTATATTATATTTATTAACCCCTAACTTGCCCCCCACAACGTCGCCGCAAGCTACTTAAAATAATTAACCCCTAATCTTCCGACCGCAAATCGCCGCCACCTACGTTATCCCTATGTACCCCTAATCTGCTGCCCCTAACATCGCCGACCCCTATGTTATATTTATTAACCCCTAATCTGCCCCCCACAACGTCGCCGACACCTACCTACACTTATTAACCCCTAATCTGCCGAGCGGACCTGAGCGCTACTATAATAAATGTATTAACCCCTAATCCGCCTCACTAACCCTATCATAAATAGTATTAACCCCTAATCTGCCCTCCCTAACATCGCCGACACCTACCTTCAATTATTAACCCCTAATCTGCCGACCGGAGCTCACCGCTATTCTAATAAATGTATTAACCCCTAAAGCTAAGTCTAACCCTAACACTAACACCCCCCTAAGTTAAATATAATATTTATCTAACGAAATAAATTAACTCTTATTAAATAAATGATTCCTATTTAAAGCTAAATACTTACCTGTAAAATAAATCCTAATATAGCTACAATATAAATTACATTTATATTATAGCTATTTTAGGATTAATATTTATTTTACAGGCAACTTTGTAATTATTTTAACCAGGTACAATAGCTATTAAATAGTTAAGAACTATTTAATAGTTACCTAGTTAAAATAATTACAAATTGACCTGTAAAATAAATCCTAACCTAAGTTATAATTAAACCTAACACTACCCTATCAATAAATTAATTAAATAAACTACCTACAATTACCTACAATTAACCTAACACTACACTATCAATAAATTAAATAAACACAATTGCTACAAATAAATACAATTAAATAAACTATCTAAAGTACAAAAAATAAAAAAGAACTAAGTTACAGAAAATAAAAAAATATTTACAAACATAAGAAAAATATTACAACAATTTTAAACTAATTACACCTACTCTAAGCCCCCTAATAAAATAACAAAGCCCCCCAAAATAAAAAATTCCCTACCCTATTCTAAAATACAAAAATTACAAGCTCTTTTACCTTACCAGCCCTGAACAGGGCCCTTTGCGGGGCATGCCCCAAGAATTTCAGCTCTTTTGCCTGTAAAAAAAAACATACAATACCCCCCCCCAACATTACAACCCACCACCCACATACCCCTAATCTAACCCAAACCCCCCTTAAATAAACCTAACACTAAGCCCCTGAAGATCTTCCTACCTTGTCTTCACCTCACCAGGTATCACCGATCCGTCCTGGCTCCAAGATCTTCATCCAACCCAAGCGGGGGTTGGCGATCCATAATCCGGTGCTCCAAAGTCTTCCTCCTATCCGGCAAGAAGAGGACATCCGGACCGGCAAACATCTTCTCCAAGCGGCATCTTCTATGTTCTTCCATCCGATGACGACCGGCTCCATCTTGAAGACCTCCAGCGCGGATCCATCCTCTTCTTCCGACGACTAGACGACGAATGACGGTTCCTTTAAGGGACGTCATCCAAGATGGCGTCCCTCGAATTCCGATTGGCTGATAGGATTCTATCAGCCAATCGGAATTAAGGTAGGAATTTTCTGATTGGCTGATGGAATCAGCCAATCAGAATCAAGTTCAATCCGATTGGCTGATCCAATCAGCCAATCAGATTGAGCTCGCATTCTATTGGCTGTTCCGATCAGCCAATAGAATGCGAGCTCAATCTGATTGGCTGATGGGATCGGCCAATCGGATTGAACTTGATTCTGATTGGCTGATTCCATCAGCCAATCAGAAAATTCCTACCTTAATTCCGATTGGCTGATAGAATCCTATCAGCCAATCGGAATTCGAGGGACGCCATCTTGGATGACGTCCCTTAAAGGAACCGTCATTCGTCGTCTAGTCGTCGGAAGAAGAGGATGGATCCGCGCTGGAGGTCTTCAAGATGGAGCCGGTCGTCATCGGATGGAAGAACATAGAAGATGCCGCTTGGAGAAGATGTTTGCCGGTCCGGATGTCCTCTTCTTGCCGGATAGGAGGAAGACTTTGGAGCACCGGATTATGGATCGCCAACCCCCGCTTGGGTTGGATGAAGATCTTGGAGCCAGGACGGATCGGTGATACCTGGTGAGGTGAAGACAAGGTAGGAAGATCTTCAGGGGCTTAGTGTTAGGTTTATTTAAGGGGGGTTTGGGTTAGATTAGGGGTATGTGGGTGGTGGGTTGTAATGTTGGGGGGGGGTATTGTATGTTTTTTTTTACAGGCAAAAGAGCTGAAATTCTTGGGGCATGCCCCGCAAAGGGCCCTGTTCAGGGCTGGTAAGGTAAAAGAGCTTGTAATTTTTGTATTTTAGAATAGGGTAGGGAATTTTTTATTTTGGGGGGCTTTGTTATTTTATTAGGGGGCTTAGAGTAGGTGTAATTAGTTTAAAATTGTTGTAATATTTTTCTTATGTTTGTAAATATTTTTTTATTTTCTGTAACTTAGTTCTTTTTTATTTTTTGTACTTTAGATAGTTTATTTAATTGTATTTATTTGTAGCAATTGTGTTTATTTAATTTATTGATAGTGTAGTGTTAGGTTAATTGTAGGTAATTGTAGGTAGTTTATTTAATTATTTTATTGATAGGGTAGTGTTAGGTTTAATTATAACTTAGGTTAGGATTTATTTTACAGGTCAATTTGTAATTATTTTAACTAGGTAACTATTAAATAGTTCTTAACTATTTAATAGCTATTGTACCTGGTTAAAATAATTACAAAGTTGCCTGTAAAATAAATATTAATCCTAAAATAGCTATAATATAAATGTAATTTATATTGTAGCTATATTATGATTTATTTTACAGGTAAGTATTTAGCTTTAAATAGGAATAAGTTATTTAATAAGAGTTAATTTATTTCGTTAGATGTAAATTATATTTAAGTTAGGGGGGTGTTAGTGTTAGGGTTAGACTTAGCTTTAGGGGTTAATACATTTATTAGAATAGCGGTGAGCTCCGGTCGGCAGATTAGGGGTTAATAATTGAAGGTAGGTGTCGGCGATGTTAGGGAGGGCAGATTAGGGGTTAATACTATTTATTATAGGGTTAGTGAGGCGGATTAGGGGTTAATACATTTATTATAGTAGCGCTCAGGTCCGCTCGGCAGATTAGGGGTTAATAAGTGTAGGTAGGTGTCGGCGACGTTGTGGGGGGCAGATTAGGGGTTAATAAATATAACATAGGGGTCGGCGATGTTAGGGCAGCAGATTAGGGGTACATAGGGATAACGTAGGTGGCGGCGGTTTACGGAGCGGCAGATTAGGGGTTAAAAGTGTAATGCAGGGGTCAGCGATAGCGGGGGCGGCAGATTAGGGGTTAATAAGTGTAAGGTTAGGGGTGTTTAGACTCGGGGTACATGTTAGGGTGTTAGGTGCAGACGTAGGAAGTGTTTCCCCATAGGAAACAATGGGGCTGCGTTAGGAGCTGAACGCTGCTTTTTTGCAGGTGTTAGGTTTTTTTTCAGCTCAAACAGCCCCATTGTTTCCTATGGGAGAATCGTGCACGAGCACGTTTTTGAGGCCGGCCGCGTCCGTAAGCAACTCTGGTATCGAGAGTTGCATTTGCGGTAAAAATGCTCTACGCTCCTTTTTTGGAGCCTAACGCAGCATTTGTTTTAACTCTCGATACCAGAGTTAAATTTATGGTGCGGCCAGAAAAAAGCCCGCGGAGCGTTAACAGCCCTTTTACCGCCGAACTCTAAATCTAGGCCATAATATGCAATGTTTATTGTAGACGTTAGTGGGGGCCTATTGAATACAAAACAAAACAAATATAGATGTTCCAGTGATATGCGTTGAGAAATGTTTTCATATTGTAATTACAAACAGAGCAAAATGCGACCACTCGCATTGATGCATGCCCACATGTGTGTGCCTGTTCATTTTGCATACTCACTGACATGAACTTCATGAGTTTTCAGTAATTCTCTGTGTTTCTCGTACATGGGCACCAATCAGCTAAGTCATGTGCTAGGTGTCCGTCCAGCACATTAAAAATATGCAACAAACACGACCACTCGCAACGGCGTGTGCCCTCACATGTGTGCCCATTCGGGTTGCACACTCGCTGACATTAACTTTGTGAGTTTTCATTAATTCTCTGTGTTATTCGTACATTGGCACCAATCAGCTAAGTTGTGGGCTGGGCATCTGTCCGGTACATTAAAAATATGTTTTTATTATTATTCTGTTTACAATTAGTTTAATATTAAATTGTAATTATATATTATGACTCAACTGTCGGATGTGAAAAAAAAGAATAATAATTTTTTTAGTGATATCCATATCTTGAGAACTACTGACGTTAGGAGCAATTAATTTGGCATGTAAACTTACTTTATAAGGAAGATTTTAAATTATAATTTTTACTTTTCTAACAACTTCGTATTTCAGGAAATGGTAAAACAAACGTATTTCTTTTTTTTTAAAGTAGAATCTAAATACCAATTTTCACGTCTGTAACATGTTTGTTTTTTGAGATATACCGTAGGTTTCTTCATAAAAAAATTCACCCCCCTTTTTCACCCTCTTAGGGATGTAATTTCAAAAAATCCTTCCTTAGTTGGTGCCTACGTCATAAAAACAACGTACCTTCCAAATTTCACTTTCCTAGGTTAAACGGTTTGAGCTGGGCGTTGATGAGTCAGTCAGGACTTCTTCTTTAATTTATATATATACTAGTCGATAAGCCTGCCCCGAGGACAGTCTAATTGTTTTTTAAACTACATATGTAGAAACAACCTATTTTGTAACTCTTCTTTTATATAAATATTTAAGCTACAGGTGTAGCTATACAATAATTTTAATGGACTACTATCTTAAATATATCATAAACCCCTAAACCGCAAAACCCCCACATCGCAATAAACCTAATTTCCCTATTAACCCCTAAACCGCAAAACCTCCACATCACAATAAACCTAATTACCCTATTAACACCTAAACTGCAAACCCCCCACATTGCAATACACCTAATTACCCTATTAACCCCTAAACCGCAATACCCCCACATCGCAATAAACCTAATTTCCCTATTAATCCCTAAACCGCAAAACCCCCACATCGCAATAAACCTTATTACCCTATTAACTCCTAAACCTCAAAACCCCCAAATTGCAATACACCTAATTACCCTATTAACCCCTAAACCACAAAACCCTCACATCGCAATACACCTAATTACCCTATTAACCCCTAAACGGCAAAATCCCCACATCGCAATAAAACTAATTACCCTATTAACCCCTAAACCGCAAAACCCCTACATCGCAATAAACCTATTTACCCTATTAACCCCTAAACCGCAATACCACCACATTGCAATAAACCTAATTACCCTATTAATCCCTAAACCGCAAAACCCCCACATCGCAATAAACCTTATTACCCTAATAACCCCTAAACCGCGAAACCCCCCAAATTGCAATACACCTAATTACCCTATTAACCCCTAAACCACAAAACCCCCACATCGCAATACACCTAATTACCCTATTAAGCCCTAAATGGCAAAAACCCCACATCGCAATAAAACTAATTACCCTATTAACCCCTAAACTGCAAAACCCCTACATCACAATAAACCTATTTACCCTATTAACCCCTAAACCGCAAAACCCCTACATCGCAATAAACCTATTTACCCTATTAATCCCTAAACAGCAAAACCCCCACATTGCAATAAACCTTATTACCCTATTAACCCCTAAACCGCAAAACCCCCCAAATTGCAATACACCTAATTACCCTATTAACCCTTAAACCACAAAACCCCCACATCGCAATACACCTAATTACCCTATTAACCCCTAAATGGCAAAACCCCCACATCGCAATAAACCTATTTACCCTATTAACCCCTAAACCGCAAAACCCCTACATCACAATAAACCTATTTACCCTATTAATCCCTAAACAGCAAAACCCCCTACATCGCAATAAACCTATTTAACTTATTAACCCTTTAAATTGCCAAAACCCACAATGCAAATAACTATTTAAATAACTAAGTACACTAACCTAACACACCCTAACCTAACAACCCCTAACCTAACACCCCATTAAATAAACCCAAATTACCTAAACTAATACATTCTAAAGTTAGAAAAAAAAAAAACTGTTTACAAAAAATAAAAAAAGGCTAACATTACGGAAAATAAAACATAAAATTACCAAATTTAACAAAATTAAACCTAATCTCTATGAGAATAAAAAAGACCCCCCCAAAATAAAAACACCCCCTACTCTAAGAATAAACTACCAGTAGCCCTTAAAAGGGCTTTTTGCAGGGCATTGCCCCAAGATAATTAGCTCTTTTAAAAAAAATATACAAAGTCCCACCTAACATTAAACCCCCCCTACCCCCCAAAATAAAAGAACCTAACACTAAAAAAAACTAAACTACCCATTGGCCTGAAAAGGGCATTTGTTTGGGCATTTAGCTCTTTTACTGCCTATCCCTAATCTAAATAAAACACCCCCCAAAAAAACCCCTTAAAAAATCATAAGTCTAACCCCCAGGTTGGTACTCACGGTTCCTGAAGTCCAGAGGAGAAGGTCCTGTTCCAGGCAGTGAAGTCTTCTTCCAAGCGCAACCTCTTCTTCTTCCACGAACATCCTGGCCAGGGCGGTGCTGAAGACTGAAGACCGCAGAGCTGAAGACCGGCTACCCTGGAACTGCAGACCGTCGACTGCGGAGCCATGGAGCGTGGAGGATCCTCTTCGTATGATCTCCGCCGTACACTGAATAGTGAATTCAAGGTACGCGATTAAAGATAGCGTCCCTTGAATTCCTATTGGCTGATTTAATTCTTCCAATTCAAATCAGCCAATAGGATGAGAGCAAGTGAAATTTTATTGGCTATTCAAATCAGCTAATAGAATACTTGCTCTCATCCTATTGGCTTATTTAAATAGCCAATAGGATTTGAGTAGCTTTCATCCTATTGGCTGATTTGAATTGGAAGAATCAAATCAGACAATAGGAATTCAAGGGACGCCATCTTTAATCGCATACCTTGAATTCACTATTCAGTGTACAGCGGAGATCGTACGAAGAGTATCCTCCACGCTCCATGGCTCTGCGATCAATGGTCTGCAGTTCCAGGGTCGCCGGTTTTAAGCTCCGCGGTTTTCAGCTCCGCTCCACGCAGGATGTTCCTGGAAGAAGAAGATATTGCACTTGGAAAAAGACTTCACCGCCTGGAACAGGACCTTCTCCACCGGACTTCACGAACCATGAGTACCAACCTGGGGGTTAGACAGGATTTTTTAAGGGTTTTTTAGGGGGGTTTGTTTTATTTAGATTAGGGATGGGCAGTAAGAGAGCTAAATGCACTTTTAAGGGCAATTCCCAAACAAATGCCCTTTTCAGGGCAATGGGTAGTTTAGGTTTTTTAGTGTTAGGTTCTTTTATTTTGGGGGGTGGGGGGGTTAATGTTAGGTGGGACATTGTATATTTTTTGTAAAAGAGCTGATTATCTTGGGGCAATGCCCTGCAAAAAGCCCTTTTAAGGGCTACTGGTAGTTTATTCTTAGAGTAGGGGGTGTTTTTATTTTGGGGGGTCTTTTTTATTTTCATAGGGATTAGGTTTAATTTTGTTAAATTTGGTAATTTGATTCTTTATTTTCTAGAATGTTAGCCTTTTCTATTTTTTCTAAACTTATTTTTTTTTTATTTTTTTTTGTAACTTTAGAATGTATTAGTTTAGGTAATTTGGGTTTATTTAATGGGCTGTTAGGTTAGGGGTTGTTAGGTTAGGGGGTGTTAGGTTAGGGTACTTAGTTATTTAGATAGTAATTTGTGATTTGGTTTTTGGCGGTTTAAAGGGTTAATAAGTTAATTAGGTTAACGCAATGTGGGAGTTTTGCGGTTTGGGCTTAATACGGTAAATAGGTTTATTGCGATGTGGGGGTTTTGCAGTTTAAGAGTTAATAGGGAAAATAGTTTTATTGCGATGTAGAGGTTTTTGCGGTTTAGGGGTTTATACCACTTTCAGTAGTGAAATGAGGTTTATTGGATTAACAGAAAATGTGCAATATGCATCAAAACAAAATTAGACAGGTGCATAAATTTGGGCACCCTTGTCATTTTGTTGATTTAAATACCTGTAACTACCTAGCACTGATTAATTGGAACACACAATTGGTTTGGTGAGCCCATTAAGCCTTGAACTTCATAGACAGGTGCATCCAATCATGAGAAAATGTATTTAAGGTGGCCAATTGCAAGTTGTTGTTCTCTTTGACTCTCCTCTCAAGAGTGGCAACATGGGGGCCTTAAAACAACTCTCAAATGACCTGAAAACAAAGATTGTTCAACATTATAGTTTAGGGGAAGGCTACAAAAAGCTATCGCAGAGATTTAAGCTGCCAGTGTCCACTGTGAGGAACATAGTGAGGAAATAGAAGACCACAGGCACAGTTCTTGTTAAGGTCAGAAGTAAAATATCAGAGAGGACAAGTCAAAGGATGGTGAGAACGGTCAAAAACAGCCCACAGACCACCTCCAAAGACCTACAACATCATCTTGCATCAGATGATGTCACTGTGCATCGTTCAACAATTCAGCGTAAGGGAGAGTGATGTGGAAGAAGCCTTTTCTGCACACACGCCACAAACAGAGTTGCTTGAGGTATGCAAACGCACATTTGGACAAGCCAGTTTCATTTTGGAAGAAGGTGCTGTGGACTGATGAAACAAAGATTGAGTTATTTAGTCATAACAAGGGGCGTTATGCATGGCGGCAAAAGAACACAGCTTTGCAAGACAAACACTTGCTACCCAAAGTAAAATTTGGTGGATGTTCCATCCTGCTGTGGGGCTGTGTGGCCAGTGCCAGTACTGGGAATCTTGTTAAAGTTGAGGGTCGCATGGATTCCACTCAATATCAGCAGATACTTGAGAATAATGTTGAGGAATCAGTCACAAAGTTGAAGTTATGCCGGAGCTGGATATTTCAACAAGACAACAACCCAAAAGACTGCTCAAAATCTACTCTGGCATTTATGCAGCGGAACAAGTGCAATGTTCTGGAATGGCAATCCCAGTCCCCAGACCTGAATATCATTGAAAATCTGTGGGGTGATTTGAAGTGGGCTGTCCATACTCGGCAGCCATCAAACCTAACAGAGCTGGAGATGTTTTGCAAAGAGGAATGGTCCAAAATACCTTCATCCAGAATCCAGACACTCATTACAGGCCATAGGAAGTGTCTAGAGGCTGTTATTTCTGCTAAAGGAAGCTCTACTAAATATTATTGTGATATTTCTGTTGGGGTGCCCAAATTTATGCATCTGTCTAATTTCATTTTGATGCATATTGCACATGTCCTGTTAATCCAATAAAACTAATTTCACTACTGAAATATTACTGTGTCCTTCAGTTATTTGATAGATCAAAATGAAATTGCTGATCCAAACACCAAATGATTTATAAATGAAAATCATGGAAATTTTCAGGGGTGCCTAAACTTCTGCATACGACTGTAAAAGCGAGTCGCATTAGTGCAACCTCAGAGCTCTGGTTAACTGTTTTGTGAAACAAAAAAGTCTCACAAAACACATCAAAAATACATTACAAAGTACAGTTACACTTTTAATACCATAAATGATTGCAGAAAAAAGTCGGCGAGACTGATATTGCTGTAAAGCTTCATCCAAGATGGAGCGCAGTGCTTTGAATATTACGCACTCATGCCAATGTTTGCCAATTAAATTACAGGTTACTCCCATGGAACACCCATGAAACTCCCATGTAACGCCTATATATTCATGATATCTGCAATCAACTTTGTTAAAAAATAAAAAAAACACCTTCCTATTAAACATATTTGAGAAGGTAGGATTGTGGGTATATGGTAGATGTATATGCAATGTTTTATCTATCAGTGCTTTATTGTATTATGTAATCAATATAAAAGGGTAGTGGAAACTAACAGGTGTGAGATAATCAATTCCTAAAGAGGGTGTTACTGCTAAAAAACAACCTAAGTTAACAATATACAAGAAAGAAAGGAAATGCGCTAAAAAAGCTATCACACTCAACAATGGATGAATAATTATATCTATATAGTATCTGAAATACAATATAATACATTTGATACATTTAATTAAAATACATGAAAAAAAAATATAAAAATTCAAATGAGATCATCGGTGGATTTCTATAGATATATTAACATAGGGGTAAGAATGAGGAATTTTTTATGGATGGGTATTATAAACCAGGCATATAAATACAGTGTTCCAAACGATAAAATACAATAAAATAAAATACAATGTTGCAATTTGTAAATGCAGAGTCCGTTTAGGATAAGAATCTGTATGCGTAGTTAAACAAAGAAAGTCTTAGGTAATTTTCAAAAAAGGGTTTGTGGCTTTACCAGTGGTTATAACTTTCAAGTGTCCCTTTAAAGAGGAAGATTGCGGTGATAACGGAAAGACCTTCAGTTTGTAAAATGACAATGTTATGTATATATAGACACAGTACCTTCAATTGAAGAAACAACAAAACAGCTCTAGGAGCCAAAGTATACTTCACCACTTAGGAGCTTCCTTCGATATGTGGCTGCACAAGTCGCGCTAAGAATACCCGGTCCGTCTGTTTGTGTGCCGTTGTAGCTCTACAATGTCGATCGCTGTCACAAGGGATATGGGAGTCAATCGGAGCTAGGATTTTCCGGCATGAAATTTAAAAGCTTGTTTGTTGTCAGCTTCTTCTTGCAATATAAAAATCCAGTTAAAAGTTCACAGAGCGCTCTGTTAGTGGTAAAACTGGTGGCTAAAATCATGCATCTACGTGTTTCAGCCTGTAATATGGCCTTTATCAAGCTCCAATTGGCTCCCATATCCCTTGTGACCACAAATGCGGAAGTGATCGACATTGTAGAGCTACAACGGCACACAAACAGACGGACCGGGTATTCTTAGCGTGACTTGTGCAGCCACATATCGAAGGAAGCTCCTAAGTGGTGAAGTATACCTTGGCTCCTAGAGCTGTTTTGTTGTTTCTTCAATTGAAGGTACTGTGTCTATATATACATAACATTGTCATTTTACGAACTGAAGGTCTTTCCGTTATCACCGCATTCTTCCCCCTTAAAGGGACACTTGAAAGTTATAACCACTGGTAAAGCCACAAACCCTTTTTTGAAAATTACCTAAGACTTTCTTTGTTTAACTACGCATACAGATTCTTATCCTAAATGGACTCTGCATTTACAAATTTCAACATTGTATTTTATTGTATTGTATTTTATCATTTGGAACACTGTATTTATATGCCTGGTTTATAATACCCATCCATAAAAATTTCCTCATTCTTACCCCTATGTTAATATATCTATAGAAATCCACCGGTGGTCTCATTTGAATTTTAATATTTTTTTTCATGTATTTTAATTAAATGTATCAAATGTATTATATTGTATTTGAGATACTATATAGATAAAATTATTCAGCCATTGTTGAGTGTGATAGCTTTTTTAGCGCATTTCCTTTCTTTCTTGTATATTGTATTATGTAATAACTAGTCTTAAAACCCATGTACACAGGCCATTTTCTGCCATGCAGTGGTGCCACCCGCCCGCGCTTCTGCTGGGCCATGCCCCCTGCCAAGTCCGCTGTCGCCCAGTCACGCCCCCCACCATGCCCGCTCCCACCCACCCTCTCTGCTGTCTGATCCTCACTGACTGATCTGTTCTTACGGCCAGCTATGTTTGTCCTTGTGCAGTCTTTACTGCACATGACAGCTTCGGACAAACATACATTGCCTTTTATAATATAGGATATGTATGCAAAGTCTTGTCGGGATTGTATAAATTATGTATTTTGTCAGTGTGCTTTTTCTTTTTTTAGAAAGAAGATTTTGCATTCAGAATGTTTATATTTCATAGAAGACAATAGCAGTGACATAACAAATATGTTATTAATATAGAAGGCAAATTTATTGATTGCAACATACTAGAGTTAACAAATACCCATAAATAAGCAACACAAGCTTGTTATCTGCCCTGTTAATGTCCCAAATTCATAACCCCCCAAAAAATCAAATATGCAGGCTTAAAGGAACATTAAGCCCAAATTTTTTCTTTCATTATTTAGATACAATTTTAAACAACTTTCAAATGTACTTATATTGTCTGATTTGCTTCATTCTCTGGGTATATTTTGTTTAAGAAGCAGCAATGCACTACTGGCTGCTACCTGAATGTATTGGGTCAGCCAATAACATGAGACATATATGTGCAGCCACCAATCAGCACCTCTTGAGTCTACCTAGGTAGCATTTTCAATAAATGATACCAAGGGAACAAAACAAATTAGATAATTGAAGTAAATTGGAAACTTGTTTAAAATCACATGATCTATCTGAATAATGATAGAAACAGTTTGGGTTTCATGTCCCTTTAAGGACAAACAAAATGGTAATTTTCTAGGTTTAACAATTACATCACAGGTTGAAGGATGCGCATGTTAACTGATGTGTGTGCAATTAACCTGCAATATTCAAAAACAATAGAGATTTGTGAGTATATCATTTTAAGAGATTTGATCAGGGACATTATTGGGGCACTATAATAGCTGCTAGGGTCTCTTGTATAGTTCTAAGCTATATATATGTTCAATGACAGACCTTTATTTGTGATTAGTGGGTTTGTCAGATTTAAGAAGATGAACACATTTTTAAAATGACTTGTCACTCTTTTCTGTAGTCAGAGGAGCTTTTTTATAATGAAAATGTTAGTCATTACTACGCAAAATCTCAGGGTACAGTTGGTTTCAGTGTAAAATCCTAAATTCATGTGTTGGCCCTAGTCGATTTGACATTATCCTCTTTATTGAATTTATTTTCGGAGGTCTTTGAATTCTGAATGATGTGTTATAACCACTTCTTCTTAAGGACTAGATTACAAACAGCACACTATTTTGCGCTCCCGTTTGAGCTTTAATTTTTTGCGCACGACAGGTAGCGCTCGTATTACAAGTTGAAAGTAAAAAGTTTGTGTGAAAATAGAACCTGACAAACTTTTCACCTGTCGCTACTTACTTACCCTAAAGTGCTCTGGAGAGCTCGCTAACCCGATCCTCTTCTTGCCAGAACCTTGGCTGTGCTAACAGGAAGAACATTGGAATGTAAAATATTTACAATATATACACAAACACATTATTAAATATTAAAGATAATTAAATATGATTTTTCATGTTTTGAGGTATTTGACTGGAAAGGGCTCCAATTTATATATATATATATATATATATATATATATATATATATATACAGTATATATATATATATATATATATGTATACATATGTACATATATGTTTATATGTGTATATATGTATGCAAATACATATATACACATATAAGTACATAAAAAACATCTGTACAAACACACACACATATATATCATATATATTTATACATACATATTATATATACATACATACATACACATATTTAGACATGTCTATGCATGTATATATGTGTTAGATCCCTTCTTTTGTCAAACAGTTTATATGATACGTTTTAATATATAAGCCCTTATAACTTTTTATAATTGTTTTTAATTAAATATTTTTTTTAGTGTTTATATGAGCGTATCTGTACTTTTAAATGTATTTATGTTATGTTTAATGCAACTTTTCAAACTAACCCTTTAAGCAAGTTCTTTAGTCGCGCTAACCTGATGAGCACAAATTGTGCTAGATCGAACGTGTTTACTTTAAACTTGTAATACGCACACTGTTTCCGACGCCCAGAAAAAGCTGAAAAAAAATATCGCTCGCACACAACAGTTAAAATGCCACTTGTAATCTAACCCTTAATTAGGAGAATGTAAGGTTTTGCATCCTTAGATAAACATCAGAAAGCTGCAGCAGTGAGGTCTGACCAAGCTATAATGTATGTATATATTATATGTTTTAATTGATTCCATTGTTTGGAAGTGACTATGCACTCATTTACTGTTGCTATAACCTTTAGGTCTTGATTTAATGGATGTTGTGAGACAGCTTGTAAAATAAATTAATTAAATCTAATATTTATATCTATCCAGTAACCTTTTTTACGAAACATACTTACCACACATCACTACTGTGTAAGTAAAATTACAGTAGGTTTCTGTCTGTGTTTAGATAAGCAGGCTCATTTTTTTTTGTATTATCTACAAACTACGTAATAACAATAGAAAGAGACAGTTATCTATTGAAAATTAAATAGCTGTAAGAAATTTTTATGTATATAGCTCTAGTGTAATATTATGCAAGCATTGGTCCTAATTAAAATGGCACATGCAATTACACGTAAATAATTAATTAGTAAAAGATAATAGTGCTATAGATTTGTATTGTTATGTATCGAAGGAACATTAAAGCATCTAAAAAAAAAGCAACATAAAATATTTGGATTTTTATAATTTACTGTCTTGAAGTTCTTCAGAAATAATTAAAAAAGTTAAACAGAAGTCAGGATTTACATGCAACTTTGGGTGACAATTAAAATCCCTTTTTCTTGTTCCAGTGAACAGTAATCTGTGCATAATTGCATTCAAATGAGATATTAGCATTTTTTGTGCTTACTACTTGCTAATTGTAGAGTTCACTCACCATGATGGTGCTTTTGATAGAATCAGGCAACCTTAGTGACCTGATGCTACAAGGCATGTTTGGAATGTCTTATGTATTCTTATTTTTTTTATATTTTGGCATTTTGCGAAGTCCTGCTGCTTTTATTACATTCCTGACACTTTTGTTAATAAATCATTGCAGAGTTAATGAAAATTGCATTCAGGCATATCCAAAATAATTGTGTTCTTTGTCATGCTAATAAATTGAAAGATGTTGATCCATTGGATGAATGCCTGCCTGTTATGAGAAAGTTTGTGATATGTGTGCCTGTTGCATTTTACTTTTCGCTGGGCATATCATTCTATGTCAGAATGTGTAGCCACAAAGGTAATATGTTTGATTTCCCATTTTCCATAATAATCATCTATTAACTCTGAAAAGAACAATATTTGTTTATGAAATAAGAAATGTGATTCTATTAAAATGTAAAGTGAGTTTCATACTGAACGAAACAGTGACTGTGTACAAATTGCAGGTTGTTTTATTACATTAATATTTAGTCATTTATGTGAAGTGTGAATTATATTTCAATTTATAAAAATTGGGAAAAAAAATCTACATTTCTACCACACAATGTAAAAACCCATTTAATTTTATATTTACTATTTTTTGTCTTATGAATTCTTTTCTGAGCTCTGTATATTATTTTTTGCAATGATTACAAATTGGCAAGAATTTTCTAAAATGTAAACCACCATGAAAATAAAAATAATCAACACATATGTACAATTGTTTTATAGATTAAGAATTATCATCATATAGTGATAAAAAATCCAATCTATTGATATGAGGGGATCATACATATGTTTTTAAATATTTTTAGGTCTATTAAGTTATCTATTTCCCATTGGAGATAATATTTTTAGGATGATACACAAATGTATACGTTTATCACAAATGTTTTCAAATAAAATATATGTTTTCTGTACTTCTTGGAGCAAATAAGGTTAGAAATTATTATGTAAGAACTTTGAATCTGTTGATGGGATAAGTCCATATATATTAAAGGGACATTAAATACTTTTGATGCACCTTTTTTTGATCATGGGTGCTGCCATTATGGAACCTAGGTTACACTACAGGTATCTGACGCAGAGTTGCTGGACGTGTGCAAACAGGTCTGCACTGGAATGAAATGAAAGATAAATATTATTAGTATTGTTGTTTATTTATAAAGAATCAACATATTATACAGCACTATATACAGTCATGGATTTCAATAATGCAGCGCCCATGACTAGAGGGAGGTGGGGAATAACCTCAGTACTATACTTACAACATGTATTTATGGCCATATTACAAGTGACGCGCTAATGGTAGCTTGGGACGTGATACACCATATTGCATGACCCCACTAACATTAGTGCGCAACATAATATTAGAGTACAAAAGTGCAAAGTGGAATAATCAAAATACATTCACATGAAACAAACAAAGTAGACTCTTCTTTGCCATGAATCACTGTTAGTTTTAAACCACCTTTACACAACATGACAGATTGAGTCTGGATCTTACATTTAAAATAAAGTACATGGTAGAGCTGTTATCAAAATATGCTATGTTTTGCACTAAGCACACCGATGGTTTATATTCAAGCCCAGGAAAATACTCTTTCACTCAAGCTTTTATGTGATTCAACAACTCAACAACCCTCAATAAAACATTTTGAGTTATTTTAAATGGCTTATGCTTTTTTTAACATATTTTTTTTAGTGTTTTAGTTTTTGAGCATACTTAGTTCACATGTTGAGAAACATAATGATCTCCCAGTTTAATAAAAAAGTTAAAAACTATAGCTCAAATGATAGTTTTAGATATGAAACTGATATGCAACTAATATCTAATAATTGGGATGTTCATTTACAATTTAAAAAATGTTAGTTATAAAATGAGACATTTTATTAAAATGTCAATTGCTCACACCATAAATCGTTATTATTGATTAACTGAACATAAATTAGTGTTAAAACACAGTAGTCAATCAACAATACTATTTAATAAATTATTAACTATTATTTGGTTTCGTTTACACATATTTCCCCCTCCTAAAAGCATAAGAAATGCAAGTTAAAAATAAGGTTTTGCATTTTTAGCCTATCAAATTAAAAATCATATGGCTAGATTACGAGTTGTGCATTAAGGTAAAAAAGCAGCGTTAACAGGTCCTAACGCTCCTTTTTAAGCCCGCTGGTATTGTGAGTCTTGCAGGTATAGGTGTACCGCACTTTTTGTTGGCCTTATCGCAAACCGACTTACGTAAACTTCGTAAACCCCTTTTTCTATGGGACTTCCATAGAGCCGGTATTACGAGTCTGTCCTGGGAGGCCAAAAAGTGAGAGGTACAGCCTATACTGCAAGATCCGTAACGCATTCTAAAGTCAGTAGTTATGAGTTTTACACTACAATGCTGTAGCAGAAAACTCATAACTAAAGTACACTAACACCCATAAACTACCTATTAACCCCTAAACCGAGGCCCTCCCGCATCGCAAACAGTAAAATATAATTTTTAACCCCTAATCTGCTACTACGGACATTGCCGCCACTATAATAAACATATTAACCCCTAAACAGCCACACTCCCGCCTCACAAACACTAGTTAAATATTATTAACCCCTAATCTGCTGCCCCTAACATTGCCACCACCTACATTATACTTATTAACCCCTAATCTTTCGCTCCATACATAGCCGCAACCTACATTATATTTATGAACCCCTAATCTGCTGCCCCAAACATTGCCGCCACCTACCTACATTTATTAACCCCTAATCTGCCGTCCCCAATGTCGCCGCCACTATTCTAAATTTATTAGCCCTTTAAACTTAAGTATAACCATAACCCTAACACCCCCTAACTTAAATATAATTTAAATAAATCTAAATAAAATTCCTGTCATTAACTAAATTATTCCTATTTAAAACTAAATACTTACCTATAAAATAAACCCTAAGCTAGCTACAATATAACTAATAGTTACATTGTATCTAGCTAAGGGTTTATTTTTAATTTACAGGCAAGTTTGTATTTATTTTAACTAGGTAGAATAGTTACTAAATAGTTATTAACTATTTACTTACTACCTAGCTAAAATAAATACAAATTTACCTGTAAAATAAAACCTAACCTATGTTACAATAACACCTAACACTACACTACATTTAAATAAATTCCCTACATTAAATACAATTAAATAAATTAAATTAAATGATCTAAATCACAAAACCCCCCCACTAAATTACAGAAAATAAAAAACAAATTACAGATCTTTAAACTAATTACACCTAATCTAAGAGCCCTATCAAAATAAAAAGAAGCCCCCCAAAATAAAAAAAACCCTAGCCTAAACTAAACTACCAATAGCCCTTAAAAGGGCCTTTTGTGGGGGATTGCCCCAAAGAAATCAGCTCTTTTACCTGTAAAAAAAAAATACAAACAACCCCCCAAAAGTAAAACCCCCAACCCACACAACCAACCCCCCAAATAAAACCCTAACTAAAAAAAAACTAAGCTCCCCATTGCCCTGAAAAGGGCATTTGGATGGGCATTGCCTTTAAAAGGGCATTTAGCTCTATTGCTGCCCAAAGCCCTAACCTAAAAAATAAACCCACCCAATACACCCTTTAAAAATCCTAACACTAACCCCCAAAGATTCACTTACCGGGAGAAGTCTTCAACCAAGCGGCAAGATGTCCTCAACGAAGCCGGCAGAAGTGGTCCTCCAGATGGGCAGAAGTGGTCCTCCAGACGTCGCAGAAGTCTTCATCCAGACGGCATCTTCTATCTTCATCCTTCCGACGCGGAGCGGCTCCATCTTCAAGACATCCGGCGCGGAGCATCCTCTTCAAACGATGTCTTCTTCGGAATGAATATCATTTTAAGTGACGTCATCCAAGATGGTGTCCCTTAGATTCCGATTGGCTGATAGAATTCTATCAGCCAATCGGAATTAAAGTAGAAAAAGGTTGAACTTCAATCCTATTGGCTGATCCAATCAGCCAATAGGATTGAGCTTGCATTCTATTGGCTGATGGGAACAGCCAATAGAATGTCAGCTCAATCCTATTGGCTGATTGCATCAGCCAATAGGATTTTTTCTACCTTAATTCCGATTGGCTGATATAATTCTATCAGCCAATCGGAATCTAAGGGACGCCATCTTGGATGACATCACTTAAAGTGATATTCATTCTGAAGAAGACGTTGTTTGAAGAGGATGTCGCGCGGGATGTCTTGAAGATGGAGCCGCTCCGCGTCGGAAGGATGAAGATAGAAGATGCCGTCTGGATGAAGACTTCTGCGATGTCTGGAGGACCACTTCTGCCCGTCTGGAGGACCACTTCTGCCGGCTTCGTCGAGGACATCTTGCCGCTTGGATGAAGACTTCTCCCGGTAAGTGAATCTTCCGGGGTTAGTGTTAGGATTTTTTAAGGGTGTATTGGGTGGGTTTATTTTTTAGGTTAGGGCTTTGGGCAGCAATAGAGCTAAATGACCTTTTAAGGGCAATGCCCATCCAAATGCCCTTTTCAGGGCAATGGGGAGCTTAGGTTTTTTTAGTTAGGGTTTTATTTGGGGGGTTGGTTGTGTGGGTGGCGGAGTTTTACTGTTGGGGGGGTTGTTTGTATTTTTTTTACAGGTAAAAGAGCTGGTTTCTTTGAGGCAATGCCCCGCAAAAGGCCCTTTTAAGGGCTATTTGTAGCTTATTGTAGGCTAGGGCTTTTTTTATTGTGGGGGGGGGGCTTTTTTATTTTGATAGGGCTCTTAGATTAGGTGTAATTAGTTTAAAGATCTGTAATTTGTTTTTTATTTTCTGTAATTTAGTGTTTTGCTTTGTTTTGGGATTTAGCTAATTTAATTTATTTCATTGTATTTAATGTAGGTAATTTATTTAATTGTAGTGTAGTGTTAGGTGTTATTGTAACATACAGGGAGTGCAGAATTATTAGGCAAGTTGTATTTTTGAGGACTCATTTTATGATTGAACAACAACCATGTTCTCAATGAACCCAAAAACTCATTAATATCAAAGCTGAATATTTTTGGAAGTAGTTTTTAGTTTGTTTTTAGTTTTAGCTATTTTAGGGGGATATCTGTGTGTGCAGGTGACTATTACTGTGCATAATTATTAGGCAACTTAACAAAAAACAAATATATACCCATTTCAATTATTTATTTTTACCAGTGAAACCAATATAACATCTCAACATTCACAAATATACATTTCTGACATTCAAAAACAAAACAAAAACAAATCAGTGACCAATATAGCCACCTTTCTTTGCAATGACACTCAAAAGCCTGCCATCCATGGATTCTGTCAGTGTTTTGATCTGTTCACCATCAACATTGCATGCAGCAGCAACCACAGCCTCCTAGACACTGTTCAGAGAGGTGTACTGTTTTCCCTCCTTGTAAATCTCACATTTGATGATGGACCACAGGTTCTCAATGGGGTTCAGATCAGGTGAACAAGGAGGCCATGTCATTAGATTTTCTTCTTTTATACCCTTTCTTGCCAGCCACGCTGTGGAGTACTTGGACGCGTGTGATGGAGCATTGTCCTGCATGAAAATCATGTTTTTCTTGAAGGATGCAGACTTCTTCCTGTACCACTGCTTGAAGAAGGTGTCTTCCAGAAACTGGCAGTAGGACTGGGAGTTGAGCTTGACTCCATCCTCAACCCGAAAAGGCCCCACAAGCTCATCTTTGATGATACCAGCCCAAACCAGTACTCCACCTGTCATGAGCGCTTCCGTTCATCGCCGTGTCGCCGCGGCTCCCGGAACTCCTCTGTGTCTCTGACGTCATGTTGCTTAGCAACATGACGCTTTCTCTCACACCCCTCTGATGACGGTTACGCTCCTGCCCTTTAAATCTCGGCGGGAGATCTGAATCTGGGCCCGTTTGTTTGTTTCCCTGGATTGTGAGTACCATATCAGTTTTATTCTTCTGTGTACCGACTTCTGCCTGCCTGACCAAGCCTCTTGCCTAATCCCTACTTGCTGATATTTGGACATTGACTTCTGCCTGCCTGACCTTGCCTGTAGCTATTACCCTTTTGCTGACACTTGGATGCCGACTTCTGCTTGCCTGACCCTGTCTTTTGCCTATACCTTTTGCTGATATTTGGATGCCGACTTCTGCCTGCCTGACCTTGCTTTGGCCTTTACCTTTAAACCTATTCTTTGTTAAACAAGACCTGCTTAAAGGGACATTTTACTTTTACAAGCTGCAAAAGAGAACTTTGCCTTTCTGTTTGTTATACACCTGCTTAAAAGGGACATTTACTTTTACAAGCTGCAAAAGAGAACTTTGCCTTTCTGTTTGTTATACACCTGCTTAAAAGGGACATTTACTTTTACAAGCTGCAAAAGAGAACTTTGCCTTTCTGTTTGTTATAAACCTGCTTAAAGGGACATTATACTTTTACAAGCTGCAAAAGAGAACTTTGCCTTTCTGTTTGTTATACACCTGCTTAAAAGGGACATTTACTTTTACAAGCTGCAAAAGAGAACTTTGCCTTTCTGTTTGTTATAAACCTGCTTAAAGGGACATTATACTTTTACAAGCTGCAAAAGAGAACTTTTCCTTTGTTTTACAAGCCTGCTAAAGAGGACCTTTTTCAGAAGCTTCAAAGTAAGAGCATTTCCTTTTTGTTCTTTGTACTACTTAAAGGGACGTTTTATCCTTTGTGGCTTTCCTGCATTCTGGAACAATATTCATTTTTGTTATCTTCTAATCTGCTTCCTGAGTGGGTCACGTCCTGGATATTTCTCAGTGTGCTAGCGTGTGCTTTCAATTCACGCTAGCAGTTGGGTTACATCCCGGATTGATTCCAGAGCGGCTGACATTACAAACGGGCCATAAAAATGGACCCCACTGAATTATCTATGGCCGTGGCTCACCAGGGACAGCTCTTGGGTTCTCATGCCACTCACTTGCAGTCTCTGGACACTAAACTTGATCAAATTACTGCTCTATTACAAAATTTGGTTGCTACCGCACCTCCCAATCCTAATCCCAATCCAAATCCGATTGAGGCATTACCTCCTCCGATTCCTAACAATCAGTCTCAGGTACAACTAAGTCCCAGGATTCCTCTTCCGGATAAATATGATGGGAATCCTGAAGAATGTAGAGGCTTTTTGAATCAATGCCGTCTTCATTTCCGAAATAGCCCTACTCTCTTTGCTACTGCCTCTTCTAGAATCACGTTTCTTATTTCCTTAATGAAAGGAAAAGCCTTGGCTTGGGTGTCACCTTTGCTAGAAAAGAATGATCCTATACTGTTGGATGTTGATACATTTCTATCTACATTCTCAAACGTATTCGATAAACCTGGAAGGTCATCCGCTGCTGAAGCAACTCTCCTGGATTTACGTCAAGGAAATCAACCAGTCTCTCAATATGCAATTGAGTTCCGCACCCTTGCCTCTGAAACCACTTGGAATCAGGGAGCACTCAGAGCCGCTTTCCGTAAAGGACTTTCTGAGCGTCTCAAGGATGAATTGGTGTATCGTGAACTTCCAGAGTCCTTAGAAGCCTTAATAAATCTCTGTATCTGTCTCGACGCCAGGTTTCGTGAACGCCAACAAGAAAAGGATAGAACACAGAGGACTGCCACTCGAACTCCTTTTCGTTTAGCTCCTCGTTTTTCTAGTCCAGTCACTCCAGCCTCTCCTACTACTGATCAGGCTGAACCCATGGAAGTAGGAAGTATAAAATTAACTGAGACTGAACGCTTAAGAAGACGGACTCTTGGCTTATGTCTGTACTGTGGCCTTAAAGGACATTTATTAAGGGATTGTCCTACTAGGCCAGTAAAAGCCAGGGCTTAACTCTAGTCCAGGGAACTGAGTTAAGCCAAAATAGTGGTCATTCCCTATACAAGAAACTCTTTGTTCCAGTAACTCTTCTAATTGGACAAAAGAAGATCTATACCCAAGCCCTAATTGATTCTGGTGCTGGAGGTGTGTTCATTGACTCTACATTTGTTTCTACTCATTCTATACCCTTACTAAAGAAGGAGTATTCCATTTCAGTCTCTACGGTCAGTGGAGATCCTTTGGGTTCTGGATACATTCAGTTTTCTACTCAACCCTTAATCCTCACCGTAGGAATACTTCATTCTGAGACAATTTGTTTCGATGTCATTCCCACTCCGCAATTTCCCATTATCTTGGGATTACCCTGGCTCCAGATTCACAATCCCATTTTTTCTTGGACTTTCGGTGAACTCACTTCCTGGGGATCTACATGCCAGACTAAATGTCTTCAAGAGATTACTAAGTTACCACTCACTATTGCTCTCACAGTTGAAACTCCGGAATCCTTACCTATGCATTACCATGACTTTGTGGATGTCTTCTCCAAAAAAGAAGCGGAACGTCTTCCTCCTCATCGCCCTTTTGATTGTCCCATTGACCTCCTTCCTGGGGCTGCCTATCCTCGAGGCAAAACATATCCACTTTCTAAACCAGAAAACATGGCTCTGGAAGAATATATAAAAGACAATCTGGCTAGAGGATTTATTCGACCCTCCTCTTCCCCTGTAGGGGCTGGTTTCTTTTTTGTGGGAAAAAAGGATGGCGGATTAAGACCCTGTATTGATTATCGTGGATTGAATCAGATTACCATCAAGAACAGTTATCCTCTGCCCCTTATTCCTGAACTTTTTACTTATCTTCAGGGAGCCACCATTTTCACCAAACTCGACCTACGTGGTGCATACAACTTGATCCGTATACGCAAAGGAGATGAGTGGAAGACTGCCTTTAACACTCGATTTGGGCATTATGAATATTTGGTCATGCCCTTTGGGCTATGCAATGCTCCGGCGGTTTTCCAGCATTTTGTAAATGAGATCTTTCGTGATTTTTTGAATATTTTTGTTATCATATACCTGGACGACATCTTAATTTTTTCTCAGAACCACCAAGATCATGTGCACCACGTCAAGAAAGTACTTCAACGTCTAAGAGAATTCCATCTGTTTGCTAAACTGGAGAAATGTTCTTTCCATCAAAAAATCATACCCTTTCTGGGTTATGTAATATCGGCATCTGGATTCGAAATGGACCCTACTAAACTTTCTGCCATTTTGGATTGGCCTAGACCTGATTCTTTGAAGGCTTTACAACGTTTCCTAGGCTTCGCCAATTATTACAGAAAGTTCATCAAGAATTTTGCTACTATTACTTCTCCTCTTACTTCTCTCACAAGAAAAGGACAAAACTGTAAAGTATGGCCGTCTGAGGCTATAGAAGCTTTTGAATCTCTCAAAGAAGCTTTTTCCTCAGCTCCTATCCTTCGTCATCCAAATCCTGAGTTTCAATTTATTCTGGAGGTGGATGCTTCCTCTGTTGCTGCTGGAGCGGTTCTGTCTCAACGAATACCAGAGACTGGAAGGATTCATCCTGTTGCTTTTTTCTCTAAAAAATTCACTCCTTCCGAATTTAACTATGACGTAGGGAATAAAGAGTTGCTTGCCATCAAGATGGCATTGGATGAATGGAGACATTGGCTGGAAGGTACTTCTTTGCCATTTACTATACTTACTGATCATAAGAACCTTCTGTATCTCCAAACAGCCAAACGACTAAATTCCAGGCAAGCACGCTGGTCCTTATTCTTCTCTCGGTTTCACTATAATTTGTCTTACATACCTGGTTCAAAAAATATTAAAGCAGACGCACTTTCCAGACAATTTCAAGATACCCCAGTTCCTGAGTCTGGTACCATTCTCCAACCTCATGAAGTCATTGCCCAGTTAACAACTTCTTGGTTACAAGAATTACAGTCCGCTCAAGAGCGTCTTCCTTTGTCCTGTAAACCTCCCAATGGTTTACTCTTTGTTCCTGAACGCCTTCGTTCCAAGATTTTATTTTGGGCTCATGATAGTCCCCTTTCTGGACATCCTGGCATCAGTATTACCACTCGAAACCTCAAACAACATGTCTGGTGGCCTACACTCTCTCAAGATGTGAAGGATTACGTCTCAGTATGCACACAATGTGCCATGAACAAAACTCCACGCCAACTTCCTTCAGGATTACTCCAACCATTGCCTATACCTCACCAGCCTTGGACTCATGTATCCATGGACTTTATTACCGATCTTCCCTTGTCCACTGGGAACAATACTATCTGGGTGGTGGTCGACAGGTTCACTAAGACGGCTCATTTTGTACCCTTGCCAGGATTACCATCTGCCAAAAGACTCTCTGAACTTTTTATTCTACATATTGTAAGAATCCATGGATTTCCTCTTGATATTGTTTCAGATAGAGGGGTACAATTCGTTTCTCGATTTTGGAGGTCACTTTGTAAACATTTTGGTACTACTATATCTCTCTCTACTTCTCACCACCCACAATCGAATGGTCAGACTGAAAGAGTAAACCAGTGTCTTGAAACATATCTTAGACATTATGTGGATCATTATCATTCTAACTGGACTTCTTACCTTCCTTTGGCTGAATTGGCCCATAATGCCCGGTACAATTCCTCCCTTCAGACTTCTCCTTTTCATGCAGCTTACGGATATCAGCCTAGGACGTTCCCTTTGCATACTTCCTCCACAGTGAATCCTGCTTCTGATCTTACAGCCCGAAGATTAACTCGACATTGGCAGAAGATACATCGTATTCTTTCTGTAACTTCTAGACGTTACAAGTTCTTTTCGGATCTTCGACGGAAAAAGGCTCCCAAATATCGCCCTGGTGATAAAGTTTGGATTTCCTCTCGATTTCTTCGCCTGAAACAACCTTCTAACAAATTGGGACCACGATATGTGGGTCCTTTCCGAATACTGGGTCAGGTATGTTCCACTGCTTATCGGGTAGCTTTACCCAAGTCTCTCAAAGTCCATCCGGTATTCCATGTTTCTCTTTTAAAACCTGTGATGATTAACAGGTATTCTAAGCCTTTTTCTAAACCTCCACCGTTATTGGTGCATGGACATCCTGAGTTTGAGATCAGCCATATTCTAGATTCCAAATTACGGGGCAAGAAATTGTATTATCTCATTCATTGGAAGGGTTATCCAGTCACGGAACGTTCTTGGGAACCTGCTCATCAAGTAAATGCTCCAATATTGGTCAAGACCTTCCACAAGACTCATCCTGATAGACCTGGTCCTGTCCCCCGGAGGGGCCCTTGAGGAGGGGGTGCTGTCATGAGCGCTTCCGTTCATCGCCGTGTCGCCGCGGCTCCCGGAACTCCTCTGTGTCTCTGACGTCATGTTGCTTAGCAACATGACGCTTTCTCTCACACCCCTCTGATGACGGTTACGCTCCTGCCCTTTAAATCTCGGCGGGAGATCTGAATCTGGGCCCGTTTGTTTGTTTCCCTGGATTGTGAGTACCATATCAGTTTTATTCTTCTGTGTACCGACTTCTGCCTGCCTGACCAAGCCTCTTGCCTAATCCCTACTTGCTGATATTTGGACATTGACTTCTGCCTGCCTGACCTTGCCTGTAGCTATTACCCTTTTGCTGACACTTGGATGCCGACTTCTGCTTGCCTGACCCTGTCTTTTGCCTATACCTTTTGCTGATATTTGGATGCCGACTTCTGCCTGCCTGACCTTGCTTTGGCCTTTACCTTTAAACCTATTCTTTGTTAAACAAGACCTGCTTAAAGGGACATTTTACTTTTACAAGCTGCAAAAGAGAACTTTGCCTTTCTGTTTGTTATACACCTGCTTAAAAGGGACATTTACTTTTACAAGCTGCAAAAGAGAACTTTGCCTTTCTGTTTGTTATACACCTGCTTAAAAGGGACATTTACTTTTACAAGCTGCAAAAGAGAACTTTGCCTTTCTGTTTGTTATAAACCTGCTTAAAGGGACATTATACTTTTACAAGCTGCAAAAGAGAACTTTGCCTTTCTGTTTGTTATACACCTGCTTAAAAGGGACATTTACTTTTACAAGCTGCAAAAGAGAACTTTGCCTTTCTGTTTGTTATAAACCTGCTTAAAGGGACATTATACTTTTACAAGCTGCAAAAGAGAACTTTTCCTTTGTTTTACAAGCCTGCTAAAGAGGACCTTTTTCAGAAGCTTCAAAGTAAGAGCATTTCCTTTTTGTTCTTTGTACTACTTAAAGGGACGTTTTATCCTTTGTGGCTTTCCTGCATTCTGGAACAATATTCATTTTTGTTATCTTCTAATCTGCTTCCTGAGTGGGTCACGTCCTGGATATTTCTCAGTGTGCTAGCGTGTGCTTTCAATTCACGCTAGCAGTTGGGTTACATCCCGGATTGATTCCAGAGCGGCTGACACCACCTCCACCTTGCTGGCGTCTGAGTCAGACTGGAGCTCTCTGCCCTTTACCAATCCAGCCACGGGCCCATCCATCTGGCCCATCAAGACTCACTCTAATTTCATCAGTCCATAAAACCTTAGAAAAATCAGTCTTGAGATATTTCTTGGCCCAGTTTTGACGTTTCAGCTTGTGTGTCTTGTTCAGTGGTGGTCGTCTTTCAGCCTTTCTTACCTTGGTCATGTCTCTGAGTATTGCACACCTTGTGCTTTTGGGCACTCCAGTGATGTTGCAGCTCTGAAATATGGCCAAACTGGTGGCAAGTGGCATCTTGGCAGCTGCACGCTTGACTTTTCTCAATTCATGGGCAGTTATTTTGCGCCTTGGTTTTTCCACACGCTTCTTGCGACCCTGTTGACTATTTTGAATGAAACGCTTGATTGTTCGATGATCATGCTTCAGAAGATTTGCAATTTTAAGAGTGCTGCATCCCTCTGCAAGATATCTCACTATTTTTGACTTTTCTGAGCCTGTCAAGTCCTTCTTTTGACCCATTTTGCCAAAGGAAAGGAAGTTGCCTAATTATTATGCACACCTGATATAGGGTGTTGATGTCATTAGACCACACCCCTTCTCATTACAGAGATGTACATCACCTAATATGCTTAATTGGTAGTAGGCTTTCGAGCCTATACAGCTTGGAGTAAGACAACATGCATAAAGAGGATGATGTGGTCAAAATACTCATTTGCCTAATAATTCTGCACTCCCTGTAGGTTAGGTTTTATTTTACAGGTCAATTTGTATTTATTTTAGCTGGGTAGTTATTAAATAGTTAATAACTATTTAGTAACTATTCTACCTAGTAAAAATAAATACAAACTTGCCTGTAAAATAAAAATAAACCCTAAGAAAGCTACAATGTAACTATTAGTTATATTGTAGCTAGCTTAGGGTTTATTTTATAGGTAAGTATTTAGTTTTAAATAGGAATAATTTAGTTAATGATAGGAATTTTATTTAGATTTATTTAAATTATATTTAAGTTAGGGGGTGTTAGAGTTAGGGTTAGATTTAGATTTAGGGGTTAATACATTTAATATAGTGCCGGCGGTGTCCGGAGTGGCAGATTAGGGGTTAATAAGAATAATGTAGGTGTCGGCGATGCCGGGGGCGGCAGATTAGGGGTTAATAAGTGTAAGATTAGGGTGGTGTTTAGACTCCCCATAGGAATCAATGGGGTTGCGTTACTGAGTTTTATGCTGCTTTTTGGCAGGTGTTGATGTCTATGGAGAAATCGTGCACAAGCACGTATGACCAGCTCACCCCTGACTTAAGCAGCGATGGGATTGGAGTACGGTATGGAGCTCAATTTTGCTTTACGCTCACTTCTTGCCTTTTAACACCGGGTTTGTAAAAACCCATAATACCATTGCTGTAGGTAAGTGAGCGGTGAGAAAAAACTGCTCATTAGCACCGCACAGCTCATAACGAAAAACTCGTAATCTGGCCGATAATTTTTAGTTGTGTAATATGTAAATTGTTGTTTTTTTAGTAACTAAAATGACTGATTTTCTAATATATTCAAATGCAAGCCAAAAACATCCTTGCCCAAAACAACATTTTTGTATAGCAAACGCAAATAGACTGGAATGGGGACATTAATAGTTTTATTTAATTTTCTTATGAAACCACTACATAAAAAGTGTTAAAATCTCTCAATCCACAGGATTTTTCAGTGCTTTTGAAATCTTTGTTGTTTGGTTTCATTACTGATAAAGTGCATCAAATAGTAATTGACACACTGGTCCAAGATATTTATACTTGTAAATGAGGTGTATACTGATATCTACCTGTATATTTCTCTTTTGGCAAAAAAGCTTAAATGTAAATGTTATGGGTTTAAAAACTCTGGCTACTGTATGCCTTTACCTCCCTTCAGCTATAGTATCACTCGTCTCTGCTCTTCAGCCTACAGAGTGCAAGCAATTTTCTTTCCTGGATCTTTACTTTCCTATATTTAAGGTGGATACACCCCTACTAACACTTACAGTTTTAATCTGAGCTATCCCCGGTCTTCACATTTTATTGTCACAATAGAAAGGGGGTCCAAATTCCCACATGTTTTAAACTATAGCTGTGGATTGATTTTCTGATTTTTCTTGAAATCCTTAGCTTTAGACACACGTGAATAACGTTTTGAGAAATAATATTTTTTTTATAGACCTTGTATGGTTTGTACATGGTACTAACATCCACTTTGTTTCAGGCAATACATAGATTTATAAGTGGAAAACAAAACCTGTTTAATATAGAATAGAACAAGATAGACAATTCCATACTAGAGACATTCTTAGTAAGAACTGTTTATGCCAAGTTAAAAGGAAGATACAACAACCCCATATGATCTACAATTGTATTTTGTGTAAGTGTGACCTTCTTAAGTAAACTTTTATGCATCAAAGATATTTGACATTTACCAAAACAAATTCAAATGCCTTAGAGAGACTTTATGACAAAAACACAAGAAGTCTGACAGCTTGCTCTATAGGGAAGAGATATGGTGGATAGCATTACAGATTTAATGCCTCCAAAGTCCTTTCTCCTCACTAGTCCCAAGGCAGGCTCTCTGGGCCTGGACTTAACATAATACAAAAGTGGCAGCTGGGAGCTTGACAGCATTTATGAAAAATTGCAACTGATGATCAGTGAATTGTTACATTGTTTATGACAGTGATGGAAATTACAGAGAGGCTAAGAAGATGCCCCACTGCTTAGTCAATAACAAGTAGACATTTATAAAATGATCAGTGCAACAGTTTGAATATTATTTACTGTATTCTAAAAGTTAAATGAGATTGATTTTGATATTCAAACATGTCAAATACCAAAGATCAAAGAAAGAAAAACTGAAATACTTTATATTTAAAACCTTGCATTTTGTAACTGTGATCTATAAGTGCATAGGGGTGAATTGAAATCTAATGTCAACATTATAAGAACAGAAATTGTATTTAATTAATATCCATTGTGGTGGTTCCAAATGATAATTCAATAAAGTGTTTAGCATTGGATGCTTACAAATATGTGCATTTTCTTTTATGATTGTATGTAATGATATCTGGATTAAACAATGAAATTGCAGATGAGATCTGATTATTTTGCATACTATGTTGCAGATTTTACATATTTAGCAATGCTCTATCCATATGTCAGTGATATTGTATACCTGAAAGCCTTTGGTATCATTTCTCGGTTAGTAATAGTTTCTATTAGCATATGCTTTTCCCATGGATTGTGTACTTATTCTAAGCATGTGCATTTTTACAATGCAGAACACAAGAGACTTGTTTTCTAAGATTAATGAAGGTCACCAAAATTCTCAAAAGTATTCTGATAATTAAAGCTTTGTTTATCAAAAACAAGTTACATTAAGAGCAAAAAGATTCATGGTAATTATTCATAATCTTAACAATTCAAGTGTAGCCACCTCATTTGTGCATTTAATTCTTCTTGTTAATGTTTTGCATAAATCTGCATAATTACTTGAGTTGCCTGTTGTAATTTTGACAGCTATTGAGTTCATGTGCACTAAACTATATCAAAACCTTGGTGTGCTGAATATTTATAATTTTACTTGTGTTCCTGGAATATTTTTTAACAATACTTTAGTTTTCATAAAGTTGATGGAGTGTACTTTAAATTGTTACCAAACATAGATCTTAGTAAATAATTTAATACAAAAAGCATAACTAAGTGTATACAGACAGAATATGTCAAAATAAAATAAAGCTGATTATAAATAAATAATTAACCAAAATAATATATTTACCATATTTAACCTTATATTTCAGTCCTTCACACTCATTTTTTTAAGGCTCTTTAAATGATGCAGGCTAACATTAATATATTCCACAATCTACCAATATTAATATGTTAAATGCAGGAAGTGAACACACCTGTAGAGAGTAAATAAGTAGTAAACAAAGATGAAAGACCAGGCCAGCTAAACTGAATAAAACTATGAATTTTATAATATATATATATATATATATATATATATATATATATATATATATATATATATATACTGTGTATGTATATAATGGTTTGTTAAAAAAAATATTTTAGTGTATACAGTAAGGGCTAGATTATGAATGTATGCAAGCAATATTAGCTCTCCTCTGAGTAATAACAGGGCACGCTAATGTGCACTGGTATTAAGAGTAAAGTGCAATGTGAACGCAAGCTCCAGTTCCCCCATTGCTCAGAAGCATTGCGCTCATGAGAGCGCTTTTCCTTAGGCTCCAATAGGAGCCTCGTTCTGATGCCATCATAGACAACATCAGAACCACCCCTCTGAGGAAGCGATAGTGAAACGCGACCGCATTAGGGGTTCCTTGTTGGTTTTTAATTTGCTCACTACTGGTTGTAATACAATATAGACTTCTTATATATACTTACCGTAATTTAACCGCTACTATCCTGGCAGGAAGCCAAGGTAGCGAGTAACAATTGTAAAACTTTAGTTTAATGTATGGAATACACAATATTGCTACTTATGAGTAGATATTTTATCTCTTGCTTACCAAGGTTCATAACAGAATATAGACTCTATATATACTTACCTTAGATTAATCGCTACATTCCTGGCAAAACCGCCTGGGTAGCAAAAACATTTATAAATCTGTCTGTTAATGAATATGATACAGAGTAACGCTCCTTATGAGTAGACAATCAATCTAGTCACTCAATATCGCAGCACAATCTTGTTCAACTTAGTCACTGAATACTGTGAAAAAGTACATACTAGTGAACAGTACTAATACTCTTATATACTATCCGTACACCGCTAATTCCTTACTCGGTCTAAAATTTAAGATACTGATTCCTGCTGCACTATTTAAGTAGTAGGTTAAATCATTATTCTTCATTATTGTTGGTAACTGACATTAGTCAGTAGCGTGTACAACAGGTGTAATAGAGTTCAGGTATATTTAGCTGTCCACCATTATTCCAATATATGCAACTGAGTATTAGTGAAAACCAAGGCTGTATTTGAGTTTACTTTTACATACATTTTCTTGTGCGTGCGATATGGTTGCGTTGAGCTCCATACCGCCCAAAATACAAGCGCAGTTTTGACAATTAAATTAAAATAACTATTAAACTAAAATTAAACTAACTACCAATTAAAGAAAACTAAAATACACATTAAAAAAATCTTAACACTACTATAAAAATTACAAAGTAACTGATTACAAAAAATAAAAAATACTAAATTACAAAAAATTACAAACACTAAATTACGAAATTATCAAAAATAAAAAAGAATTACACCTAATCTAATAGCCCTATAAAAATAAAAAAGCCCACCCAAAATAAAAAAACCTAGCCTACAATAAACTACCAATAGCCCTTAAAAAGACCTTTTGTGGGGCATTGCCCCCCAAAAATCTGCTCTTTAACCTGTAAAAAAAACACAAAGACCCCCAACAGTAAAACCCACCACCCAACCAACCCCCCAAAATAAAAAACCTAACTAACAAAAAACTATGCTACCCCATTGCCCTGAAAAGTGCATTTGTATGGGCTTTGTCCTTAAAAGGGCATTCAGCTCTTTTGCTTGTCCTGAAAAGGGCATTCAGCTCTTTTAAGAAAAGTCCAAACCCTAAACTAAAAAAAAACCCACCCAAAGAGCCTTTTTTAAAAAAAATGGCGTCCCTTGCATTCCTATTGGCTGATTTGCTTTTGGAAAATCAAATCAACCAATAGGATGAGAGCTAGTGAAATTATATTGGCTATTCAAAACAGCCAATAGAATGAGAGCTTCTGAAATTATATTGGCTGATTTGATTGACCAAAATTGAAATAGTCAATATTGGCAAACGGAGTGGCAATAGGGATAGGCTTCTGGCAAAAAGGGAAGTGTTTTACATTTTTCAAATGCAAACTCGGTTTTCAAAAGGATTAAACTCCAAATATGATCTTATTAACTTTTGGTGTTAAATATTCCTAAGGTAGAGTACATCCATGGCCCTGAAAGAAATTAGGGGTTGTTGTTTCTGAGGATTAGTCCAGTTAATTGTTTGGTTAAAAGTGTAGTATTAGAATTGAAAGACTATTTAATGTAAGATTAAAACATTAAACATTAAGGGGGCGGAGCTTGACCGCTTAGAGAGATGGTCGTGTGATTGTGTAGCTCCTAGGCCCACATCTGTGATTCCCGATAAAAATAGCCATATACAACCTATTTTAACGCTTCTGGCAGGGGGCATAACTTGCAAGAAGCTGCGGAGCGAAATATCAAGAGGAAAAAAAAGAGCTGACACGGAACATTTGAACACCGGATTCCCTTACTGTTCAGCTATACACGCGCGCTGGAGTAGAGGAGTAGCGCCATATTAGTGACCTCTTTACACCCTTGAATCAGAGGCATATCAGAAGGGCAGAAGAGCGAGCAACAGGAGCGGTAAGCCTGATATAACATAAGGCACTAAATATACAGCTATATAGAGACCGCAGGATCTCGGCAGCACACGCTTCTCACTGCTTTGCCTGACACTACCTCGTGGGCACACGCTGGGGGAGATAGATGCCATAACATTTCGGTATACCTGCAATACAAGTACTGTGTCGTATTTACCCCACTTATAGAAGTGCTTGCCTAAAACTCGTAGCCAGAAAGACTTTTAATCTCAGCACAGTAAGCTCACACCAGGGGCAACAAGAAATACACACGCAGCTATATGAAACCAAAGTACCGCTCAAAGGCCCACACGCTTGTGCACCGTTTCTATACAGCCAAAAGAGAGCATAGCACCACATCAGACAAAGCTCCGGCAGGAGCAATTAACACAGGCTTTATTTGGTGCCCAAATGAACATTTACAACATTTACTATATCACTAGTGGATGACTTACAGAAGAGTAACACGCAAATAAAATTCAGAGAACAGAGGCCTTTTTATCTGGGCTAGATTTAATATGGCAGACTGATTGCTATATGGGACTACAGTAGCAGAAACATTTACAAGAAAGTGAGAGATCAGCCAACCATCATATAAAGCACTTGACTACCCTATATTACTAAAGAGGGGGAACACCTCAGCTACATATACGGGTCATGCCAGGGAAAAAATCGCATAAGACAGATAACCTACCTAACACTAGAACAATGCAAAACTACCTAAAGCAAAATGAGTCAAATCAGAACTCAGGAGAACTTCATCAACAAAGCGCCCACAAAGCTGAAATGCAGCATAAACCCAGCCAAACTATGAATACTGCTGATTTTACTAGAGAAGATTTGAGATCTCTTTGCACTAAAGACGATGTGAAAGAAATGATGCATGAGGTCAAAAATTGGTATGGGGAGCTAAAGAAAAGAAAAGACCTTACAAGGGTAGCACAGAGAGTCACAAACTTGGAAGAGAACCACAATACCACCTTCAATGACATTCAACATGTATCCCGCCTGGCATACGAACAAGAAGAAACAATCCACCACCTGCTTGAAAAAGTAGAAGACCTTGACAACCGGGGCAGAAGGAACAATCTCCGCATTAGAGGAATCCCAGAAAGTATACAACCAACAGCCCTGGAGGGATGTCTTCAAAGCCTTTTCAAGACCCTCAAAGGAAATGAAGGAGCCCCAGATATCAATATTGAAAAGGCGCACAGAGCTCTGCGTGCTAAACCTCCACCAAAGGCCCCCCCGAGAGATGTCATCTTGAAACTTTTACACTTTAAAGACAAAGAGGAAATAATGAAATATGCCAGGCAGAAAAAAGACTTCACACATGCGGGATGCAGAATACAGATATTTGCAGACCTCAGCCCCACTACCTTACAGAAGAGGAGAGACCTTAATCATATTACTACAGCACTGCGAGATCAAAACATCCAATACAGATGGGGATTTCCGGTGAGCATTATCGCCTCTAAAGGAGACACAACGGCTGTATACAGATCCAAGGAAGACATCAAATTTTTGTGAGGCTTTACAGATTGACATCAGAACTATGGAGACACGCAACCGCAACACAGCGGAAGATCACTCGCCTATTAGGAGGAGCCATTCACTGCCAAGAGAAGGCCGCAGGGACATTGACACTTCCTCTACAGCCCCTACCAGCAGCGACACAGGCATCAGCAAGGATGCCAGATAACCCATAACTGCCCCCTGCTGGGTTATTAAACCCCTATATCTTTGAACTTGGCTACAGGTTGTAAGTTTTTACTTGTTTATATATGTTTATAATTCTGTGTGGGAACACAGTTGTGGGATATTACCCACCTTATTACTGTTATAACTTTTTTGACTCGCTTTAAGAATTGCTGTGTTCTATCTCTTTTACCAAAAATAATCTAACAATCTTCTTTTTTCAGACTAAACTCTGAATTGTATATCTACTAACTGCATGCAGTTTTGAATTGTGTGACATTTCCAACATCTCCAACACACTTGCTGGGGGTCCCAGCGCTTGGTAAGCGTTTTTTCACTCTACCTGCACACTCTCATTCGATAAGAACTGTACAAAATAACATGTGCCACTGTTCACCCTCTATAGCAAATATATAGACAAATAAGCAGCCGACTAAACATGGCAGACATCCCTGGCAATGGCGCTAGGCCTATTACATTAATCACTATTAATGCAAAGGGACTGAATAGCCCAGAGAAAAGATCAGTAGCTTTCAATCAACTCAATCATGCATTAGGGGATATAATCTTTATTCAGGAGACACATTTTCAAATAGGAAAGGAACCCACGACTCTCCACCATAGGTACAAATCAGCCTACCTGGCATCAGGTAGGGAGAAAAAGGGAGGAGTAGGAATTCTATTCAGAAACAATATCAGCTTCCAGCCCAAACACACTATCAAAGACCCCAACGGCAGATATATAATCATCTCGGGCCTCCTTTACAATAACCCTGTGACATTTGCAAACATATATCTCCCAAATACTGGCCAATCTATTGTCTTTAAATAAATATCACAGTTACTGCTTGAGCACACAAAAGGTACACTTTTTTTGGGAGGGGACTTCAATCTTCCACTAGACCCTACAATAGACACCTCCACCGGCATATCATGCACACCAAAACGAACTATTAAAGCGGTTAACACACAGATTCAACTCTTGAAAATGCACGACATATGGAGAACTATTAACCCAAGTAAAAGAGACTACACCTTTTATTCCCACCCACACGGCTCATATTCTAGAATAGACTATATTCTCAGCGACCAAATGGGCTTATCCATGATCGACAACTCTACGATACTACCTCTCACTTGGTCTGATCACGCCCCGGTGCAATGTAAAGTTTTATGGCCATCTGCACCGGTAATACCCTTTATATGGAGATTAGATGAAACTATGCTGGAAAATCAGCTAACTAGGTCAGACATTGACACAGCCCTGGGACACTATTTTAGGGAAAACACAACAGATGACATCTCCCACACAACAGTATGGGAGGCCCACAAATGCGTAGTAAGAGGGGAGTTTATTAAAATTAAAGAAAAACTAAAAAATGTGGCAGCAACAAGCAGAGTAAGAAGTAATTTAAAAATCAAATACTTTATTTCACATATCTTAAAAAAGCCAATTGGCAAAGAATACAAAGGGTAGCAGGTGATAACCCTCCAATACAAAGGGTAGCAGGTGATAACCCTCCTTACATGTTTCGTGCCTATGCTCGGCACTTAATCATAGGAGTGAAAGACAATAGAAATAACAGACAATTCTTAAACTCCACCCTAGCTCAGATCAGATATTGGGAACAAGAACATAAACGACATCCTGCCGCCTCTTCTACACTGATATCCCTCACACAAGCTAGGAATGACCTACATAGCCATCTTACCAAAATGTACCAGAGAAAGGCTGCCTTCTTGAAACAGAAATATTATGACCTTAACAATAAAACAGGTTCGTCACTGGCGAAAGCCATTAAAAGGAAGCAGCTGAACACACATGTACACACCATAAAAGACAGAGGAGGAACAGTGCTCAAAGACAGCAAAAAGATAGCTGAGGCCTTCAGACTATACTACGAAACACTATACAACTTGGATAATAACAGCAGCCAGGGGGATATAGACCACTATCTAGCTATCCTTCAACTTAATAAGCTGACAGAGGGGGACGTGGAATTTCTAGATGCACCAATCACCATAGAAGAAACCAAATTAGCCATAAAGAGTATGCCCAACGGAAAAAGCCCAGGCCCTGACGGACTGAGTATAAAATTCTACAAGACATACCTACACCACATATTACAACCACTGACCTCCCTATTCAACTCAACATTGAAAGAGGGAGGTTTTACAGAAAGTCTGCTGGAAGCACACATCACTGTCCTCCCTAAAGCAGGCAAATCCCCAGACAGCCCCGAAAATTTTAGGCCCATCTCACTACTGAATTCGGACGTCAAAATATATGCTAAAATCTTAGCTACTAGGATAAATAAAATCTTTCCCGCCCTGATCCATCCTGACCAAGTGGGCTTTGTACCCGGAAGAGAAGCCAGAGACAATACTTTAAAGATTCTACAACTCATGTCACACGCACAGGCCCAACATATCCCATTAGCGCTGATTTCTACAGACGCGGAGAAGGCGTTTGACAGGGTGCGCTGGCAGTTTCTGGAAGCGACCCTGTCCAAGATGAATTTTAGCAAACACTTCATAGCCTTAATTTTCTCGCTCTATAGCAAACCAACTGCGCGGGTCAAAGTAAATGGCATCCTCTCCGATAAATTTAGTATCCAAAATGGAACGAGACAGGGCTGCCCACTCTCACCTGTATTGTTTGCCATCACAATCGAGGCTCTGGCGCAAACTATTAGATCAAATAAGCAGATTAAGGGCATACACACTACCACACATGAACACAAACTGGCGCTATACGCCGACGATGTCATACTTACCCTCACTGACATAGACTTATCAATACCCAAGGCGCTTGAAACATTCGCAGACTTTGGCAGGGTCTCCAACTTCCACCTTAATCTTAGCAAATCCGAGTTCTTAAACATCACGTACAAACCTGACGAGCTACCCAAGCTCCTTCTAAATTGCCCCCTGAAAAAACAACAGATAAAAATGAAGTACCTGGGGATCTACTTGTCCCCAGACCCACAGGTGATGTTTCAGGCTAATTACAAACAGCTGGAGCACAACCTGGTTGCTGACCTGTCCAGCTGGAGAAATAAATCTATCTCCTGGCTGGGACGCATCAATGTGGTGAAGATGAATATCTTGCCCAGGCTACTCTATCTGCTTCAAACAACCCCTATATCCCTTCCAGCACACTATCTGGACAGGATACAAGGACTCATCGATCAGTACATTTGGAGAGAAATTAAACCAAGGGTAGCAAGACGCACATTATACTTACCTAGAGACAAGGGAGGGCTAGGGGTACCACACATAGCCACATACAAACAGGCAATAGTGTTACACAGACTACTGGACTGGTGCCAAAATGACCCAGACAAAAATTGGGTTCAACTAGATTGCGACATTATGAATACAAACAATGTAGGCTTGACAGCTTGGGTTAACAAGAAATACAGGCCAAAGACGGTAGTGGACTATCCTCTCCTGCTGGAGTTTTATCAGGCATGGGACAGGATTATTAACACTTCGACACACATATCCGGGATAACATCACCTCTTACCCCTATCTGCAATAATCCAGACCTGCCTTGGGACTTCAGGGAAACTAGATCGAACCAAATAGCGAGTCTAGACAAGAGAGTGTTCTCCGCACTAATAGAGAAGCACAAGCTTAAGGAAATTGGGGACATTAAGGAGCAAATACCTGAACTACCTATGAATTGGTTCACACATGCTAAAATATCCCACTACTTGACTACACATCAGCATAGGCAACAACTCATAAGATCACACACCCCCTTTGAATCACTCTGCCTGCAAAAAACAAAAACACAACACGCAATCTCGAGACTGTATAAAATCCTCCTCCTAGGAGAACCAGAAACACTACCCTCCTTTGTTAAGACGTGGGAAAAAGAGCTGAACACAGACATAACATACCAAGAATGGCAGTCAGCCTTTCAAGCTACTAAAAAATCATCAATCTCGGCCAGAATTCAAGAGTCAAACTACAAGTTTCTCTCGAGATGGTACCTCACCCCAACTAGAATACAGCATATATATAGGTCATCTTCTGGGAAATGTTGGAGAAACTGTGGGGGAGAGGGCTCTTTGCTACACATATGGTGGGAATGCCCCAAACTAGATACATACTGGGTGGAAGTCCTCTCTCATATTAAAAACGTATTAGGCTGTACTCTGCCTAATGACCCCAAAATTCTTCTATATCTCTCGCTGCCAAGGATTGAGGGCAAAGATCACAGAGCATTAATGATGATCATGCTGAATAGTGCTAAAATATTAATCCCTAAGAACTGGAAAACACACACTGTCCCGACACTGTCAGATTGGAAAGCGCAGGTCACCTTGTTACTCCAACTCGAAAGGTACCACCACTTAGTGCAGGACACCACTGATACACACGAGCTTATGCTGTCAGCTTGGGCAAATGGAGAAACACGCCCCACAGAATAAGACACTAGGCGACTATAGAGACACATATACTCAAGCTTGCCGCTGGGACACCCCTCTCCGCTCTTCTTTTCTTTCCTTTTCTTACCTCCTTTTTACATACAATTTTTATCAGTGAATAAGCAATGTACATACTTTTGGAACTTGTTGAATGCACTTTTGTATCCTAGACTATTGTTTGCATAGCATTTCAATACTGAGACAATGATATGGAACTAACTAAGCACCTTTGGTGTTGACTCAGGAGATGATGATTGGATACTGGACACTACAGACAATTAATTTATACCTTTTGTGAGACTATCAGATTATATTGCAACATTTGCTATGATTGTTATGTTTATATTTTCAATAAAGCTTTTGAAACTTTAAAAAAAAAAAACATTAAACATTAAATTAATAATTAAAATTATAATTAATATAATGTATATATAGTTAAAATATAATAAAATATAACAAAAAAAATGAGTATCAACAGATGGTAATAATATAACAAATATTAAAACATTACTATAGGGATTAATAACCCTGGGTTCAAAACAATATAGGAGAGAGACTATAATACACACTGTAACAATGTGATGGAGGCATCACACAAGCATGATGTAACTAAATGTATGTACAAGACAATCAGTTTTAATACAAGAAATTTGATTTTATCATTCAATGAATATAAAAAATTGTAAATCAATTAAAAACATCATAATGGTCTAACCAATAGAATTAGAGCTAGACTTTAAAGGGTGTATGTTTTAGGTTGTGTCATACCAGCTATGAGTACATCAAGAAGCCGAAAAAAACGATCCAAAGAACAAAAATATAAAAAGTCAATTCTTTATTAGAAAATTAAAACATATGGGCATCAAAAATAGGCATGAAGAAGGAAAGAGCCGGTCTTACGCGTTTCGGCAGGGTTCAGCCGTAATCATAGACCATACATGCTCACAGGTGATACAGGTTTATATATCCTACACAGATTACCCATTGGTTAAAAGATCACACACACCTCCTAAATACCATTTTAAAGGGATCATCACACAAAAGATATATACATATAATAGGCGTTTTAGCACCTATAATCAATGGCTTTATATATAACAGTGAAAAATAATATAAAAAATAATAAATGAAGAAAAATAACTAATTCTACATAAATATGTACATATGTATATACATCAAACAAAAAACATAATGTATATATATATATAGATCAAAATCAGGAAGAAAATCCAATAATGAAAATAGTACAGAATAATACAAAATAATCATATTAATGGAGAATGAATATACATATATATTAAAGTCAATATATTTCAATTTATAATAAACTCACTGAATAAGTAAATGTAAAGAATGTAGATAATCACTGTTGCTTAATATACATAAATAAATACATCAGTAGTTAAATGTACAAATAATTCATTCAGAGTATTTACCAAATATATCTTAAAAATTCAAATTAAATGAAGTACATATATATCAATTCTCCCAAAAATTAATAAGATAATTTTCTGAATTGAAACCATTATTTTGTATTATTCTGTACTATTTTCATTATTGGATTTTCTTCCTGATTTTGATCTATATATATATATACATTATGTTTTTTGTTTGATGTATATACATATGTAAATATTTACGTAGAATTAGTTATTTTTCTTCATTTATTATTTTTTATATTATTTTTCACTGTTATATATAAAGCCATTGATTATAGGTGCTAAAACGCCTATTATATGTATATATCTTTTGTGTGATGATCCCTTTAAAATGGTGTTTAGGAGGTGTGTGTGATCTTTTAACCAATGGGTAATCTGTGTAGGATATATAAACCTGTATCACCTGTGAGCATGTATGGTCTATGATTACGGCTGAACCCTGCCGAAACGCGTAAGACCGTCTCTTTCCTTCTTCATGCCTATTTTTGATGCCCATATGTTTTAATTTTCTAATAAAGAATTGACTTTTTATATTTTTGTTCTTTGGATCGTTTTTTTCTACTATTTTGTGAGGGAGAGGAGCCCTCCTATCCTGTGAAGGAACAAGCTTATTCCCAGTTTTGGAGTCTTGTCCGGTGAATAGAGGTTTTGTGAGCACTATTACTATACATAGCTTTTCAAGCGATACGGATGCGAGCTGGATTGGGACAGCATCTGACATCACCCGGAAGTGCTGAGAAGGTACATGCTGGCCGGAGACGCCGAGGAGGAGAGAACGCTCAGACCTCGCGAAGAGGTGTATTGCCACGGAGCTTTAAGTTACACCATAGAGGTGAGCGATACGTCCTCTGGTTGTGAGAAGTGGATGGTGGTTGAATGCCCACTTACCGTGTGAAGAAATACCGAAATAGCCTTCCTTGGAGTGGTGAGTCAGTACTGGTTTGGATACCGCTGTCCCTCTGTTTTCCTTTCTTGCTGTGTATATAGAGTATAGTGTCACACCTCTGCTATCTGACTATACAGAATATGTTGGACATACATATATCCATTTGCTCAACTACACACACGGACTTTGCACATGTGTTGTTTCTATATTATCTCTTCATCCATGTGTTGTAAGTAAAGCAAATCGTGGCTGGTGAACTCTATATTGGTTTTATACTTTCTTAAACATGGAGGCATCAGGGGATTTATCACACAATTGTTATTTTTCTTTGGCTGCTGTGGATGACCAAGATCTAGTGGGACTTGAATTGGAAGATTTCTTTTCATTGGATTGTACCAACACTAAACTAAGTGATTTGTTTCATTCCCTGGAACTGTTACGATTAAAAGAATTAAGACTCAAACTTGATACCTGGATTATGAACAAATATGTCTCTTTAAATATGATACCGAGGGGCCTCAGGGTTAAAAAATTCCCTACATTTGAGGTCCATGATCAGGACTTTATTAAGGAATGGAACAGTGTATTATCTGAGTGTTATATTAGGCTTATGGTGATGTTGGTTAAATTTAAATCTGATCAATTAGCCACTGTTAGAAATGAAATTATACAGTTACAACAAGAGTTAAATGGTCACCAACTAGAAGCGGGTTATGGTGAATATGATAAAATGTTGCAGGAGGTGATTGAAACCAACAAAAGTAATATCATACAGGCTAAACATGTGAAATTTTTATGTGACCAAAAAGATTATTCCACAGGGAATGTCTTTTTGTGGTATAGAATTCACAGACGTAGAGCACTACCATTTAGTCAGAGAGATAATCAGGGATCTGATACTGAGAACAGTGAAGGTAATAGGGGTAACAAACGCAGAAGGTGGAGAAAAAAGAATAAGAACCAGAAAAAAGTGTCTTTTAATGGAAATGTGAGTACAGATGATGACTCTCTGTCTAATTTTTCTACCTCTTATGAGGAAGGGTCAAACTCAGAATGTGAATTAGATTTCACCAACCATACTGAAAATAGACAACAAGAAGTCAATGATCCTGTACAAGTAGATAGTAGCAATATAACTACTACATATACTGACACTACTAAACCTACTAGCTCCACAGGTACTATACCTAAAGCTGTAAGCACTAATATTAACAAAAACAGTGCAAAAAGAACACACAAACTAAACAAATCTTGAGAACTAATTCTGACACTGTACAGGTTAATGCCCCCAATAATGTCAAGGGGGTACCCCCTTTGGGCCAGGTTTTTCGGTCGGCCAGGAAGATAAAGGGTGGGGGAGGGACAGTGAACACAGGGAATCAGAGAGGAATGAACAGATATGCCCTCAGGGAGCTTACCAGGAAGTAAACGACAATCTGGTTATTAATGTTTCTTCACATATTCTAACTGAATCTGAACTAAAAGTACTTAACAAGGGTTTGGGCTTCTGCCCTACTAAAAAATGTGACATTTTTCAAACTATTTTGGATCTAAATAGGTTCATACGAAACCTTACCCTTCGTAGACATTTTAACGGTATTGAACGAGTAAATGATTGCACCTATGCTGACACTAGTGGTACCACAAATATTGGCTCTCTTTTTCAATTTAGGGACATGTGTGATTTAGCTTCTCTCCAGGATTTTGAGTGTGAGCAAGCTATGGATACCTTATCTCAATGTCCTCCTAGATTCAAAAATAGATCTAAATTTTATCCAGTTCAATCTAGAGGTAGAAAACTTGAAAGCTTTCATAAGAGAGTCCTTGAGGACCTAAAAAAGCTGGATAATACGTCTAGGGAACAATACTCCAATCTGACTAGAAAAGAAAAAGAGGCCATTGTATCATTGCAGAACAATTTGTCTATAGTGGTGAAAAATTCTGATAAGGGGGGGAATATTGTTGTAATGGATAGACAGATGTATATATCTGAAGCTGAACGACAGCTCAACGATATTTCCTCTTACAGAATACTAAGGAGAAACCCTACTTTATGTTTTCAAAAACAGTTAAGAGATCTATTAGATGATGGTCTCCACCTTGGTATTATCGACAGGGACACATTTGAGTTCTTATTCATTTCAGACCCCATCATTCCTATTTTCCACCAGCTGCCCAAGACTCACAAAAGTGTAGTTAACATTAAGGGAAGACCAATAGTTGCTGGGATCGGTTCCCTTTTTGAACATCTGTCAGAGTGGATTGACAGTATTCTGCAACCCTTGGTTTCTTCTCTTCCCAGTTTTTTGAGAGATACTACACATTTACTAAATATTGTTGAGGATGTGCAGGTGGTGGAAGATATGAGTTGGCTTATGGTGGATGTGGTGGCTTTGTACACCTCAATACCCCACACCCTGGACCTGGAAGCTGTGGCCTTTTTTCTTAATTTACTTACTAACTATTCAAATGAAACTAAAGAATTTATCATTAGATCTATCCGTTTTCTTTTGGAGCGCAACTACTTCCAGTTTGAGGGATCGTACTATGTCTAATTGAGAGGCACAGCCATGGGGGCGAAATTCGCCCCCTCATATGCCAATTTATTTATGGGCTGGTTCGAGTATAAATACCTCTTTGGACCTAATGTCGACTCATCTGAGGGAGTTGTTTGCTACAAAAGATTTATAGATGATCTTATTTTTCTAACTAAATTCAATTCCTCTGAGGCTAAGGGATTTGTTGATTATTTGAACTCTTGTGTCCCTGAGATTAAGTTTACCTATGAATGGCAAAAACACAAAATACATTTTTTGGATGTGGAGCTGGTGATTGATGTGAACTCTGAAAAAATTGAAACTCAGTTGTTTCGTAAACCAATAGCTGGAAATTCAATCCTTCATTCTTCCAGCTCCCACCCAAAGCATGTGTTTCAGGGCATAGCGAAGGGACAGTTCCTGAGAAATAGAAGAATCTGCTCTAATGAACAAGTATTCAACTCTGAATGTAATAATCTAGGTACTAGACTCCGTAAACGGGGCTATTGTTAGAAAGTTATCAAACAGGCCCATGAATACGCAGCACAATGTGATAGAAGCAGTCTGCTCTCGGTAGCTGGTAAATCCAGTGACAGAAAGATCCAATTTGATAACAAACCTAACTTTATTACAAGGTACTCTAATCAATATTATCAAATTTGTAACATAGTCAAAAAATATCTACCTATGTTATATGGCGATGACGTTCTTAAAGATGTGGTCAAAGGAGGATGTAGGTTTACATATAGAAAGAGTCTTACATTGGGTAACTTGATCTCACCTAGCCAGTTACGTAAACCTGTTAGTCAGAGCTCCTGGCTAAGACATAATGGAACATATAGATGTGGAAAGAATTGTAAAGCCTGTGAACATGTTAAGATAGGTAGTTCTTTTAGCTCCTATGTCACTAACCAGATGTTCGATACTAGGGAATGTATCAATTGTTCTTCTTCATTCATAGTGTATCTCATTGGTTGCACGGAACATAAAATTCAGTACATGGGTATGACTTCCCGTGATATTCGTACTCGCATCCGTGAACATTTGGGATACATTAGGAATGAAAATCACTGCTCTGATTTTGCGAGTCATTTTATTGATATTCATCATGGAAATGTGTGCAGTTTCATATGGAATGCCATAGAAATCATTAAGAATAACCCTAGAGGTGGTGATAAATGGTCCACCTTGGCACGCCAGGAGGTCTATTGGATACATAAACTGTGCACACTAAAACCGGATGGTTTCAATTCAGAAAATGATCTTATTAATTTTTGGGAGAATTGATATATATGTACTTCATTTAATTTGAATTTTTAAGATATATTTGGTAAATACTCTGAATGAATTATTTGTACATTTAACTACTGATGTATTTATTTATGTATATTAAGCAACAGTGATTATCTACATTCTTTACATTTACTTATTCAGTGAGTTTATTATAAATTGAAATATATTGACTTTAATATATATGTATATTCATTCTCCATTAATATGATTATTTTGTATTATTCTGTACTATTTTCATTATTGGATTTTCTTCCTGATTTTGATCTATATATATATACATTATGTTTTTTGTTTGATGTATATACATATGTACATATTTATGTAGAATTAGTTATTTTTCTTCATTTATTATTTTTTATATTATTTTTCACTGTTATATATAAAGCCATTGATTATAGGT